>NC_045541.1:38672678-38815178 GCF_009769535.1 Thamnophis elegans
GTGATAGATAGAACATAAGAATTGTTGACATCCAGTGTGGATGCCAGTAGAAATCCATGGACTAAGATATTTCCCCATCACCAAAGTGTTTATCCAGATGGGTGTCCCAATCATGTGTGATATTTGCTTTTTTAATTATTTGTTATATTTTTATTTGTTCTCATGGATCCAAATGATTTCTAAAAGTCCCTTGGGGAATTGCACACCTTTCTGGCAGGCAACAGGGTGCTAAATACTATTTTTCTGTGTCTAGGCTGTCTCCTGTCAAATCATAGTTTTGTTTTGTTTTTTGCTTTATTATATTCTATGGAAGCTGCTAAGATTCATAAATTACAATGAGATGTAAATTTAAAAAAATAGGTAGAGTAAATAAATGCATGTAATACTCCAGGAAAGTATAATGGAAGAACCAAAATATGAATGTGTAGGAAAATACTACTACACTCTAAATAAAAATGATCAATTGGAAAAAGTTATTCTTCTAGATGACATGAATGAATGGATGGATGGATGAGAAGGAGATTCTTAGACCATTTAGAGATTGGAATTATTGGTGACTAAAAATAGCTTATCTCTTTCAAATACATGATTCAAACACAAGTTTATATATGAAGATGAAGGATAAAAACATGATAGGTAGACAGACAGACTTTAGATAGACAGACAGATATCATTTTTATTGATTATCATGAACGATTGAGATAACTAGTGAAATTACAAGTTGATCAGAAATTCTGAATTTGAGACAGATTATTTTTGGTGGCATTGTGAGGAATTTTAGGGAAAGTGAATGGGGGGGAAGTAGAGTGACAGCAGGAACAGAAAGGGTTTAGAAGAAGAGGGAATATTGAAACTGCTTCAAGCAGAATAGAATTAATTACATTACAGAGTATTGCAAAAGCCTATGGAATTACGCTAAAGAGAAGTATGAAAAGGATGACTGGGAGAATGCCAGAATGACAAACACTGTGGATGAGAAAAATATCCTTGAGAATGACTCCTGAAAAAGAACTAAAAAGTCATAGAAGCGCACACCTGAACACCTGCATTTGGCAAGGGAAAGAATGTTATTTCTCCTTAAGTTTATTTTTTTTTCAGTAATAGATTCTGATGGTCCCAATGAAGGGCACAAGCATCTAAGAAACCCCATTTTCTGGATTCTGACATACCATTTTAAGAAGGGTCTCCAGACTTCATTGATTAAAATAATGTATGGGAGAAATGGCATTTTTTGTGAGTATACAAGGGTTAAAGGTTTAATAAAGAGGTAAGAACTGATTTTAGAAAACAAAACAAAATAAGACAACTTAATGGATGCATTAAAAATAATAATACAATCCTGCTTTACTTACCATCCAATAAGTCCCTTATTTTGTCCAAGTAAATCTCAAAATAGGAAACCTAATTATGAAAGCATACAATATTACACATACATTTGAAAAAAGAAAAACTATAAAATACAGTAGATTCTTAAAGTTCTTTGAAAACATACAAGACATGTTTACTCAGCAATTTCACTCAAACTAAGAGAAAACACTGAGGAAATATTTGTACTGACTGTTTCTGAGATTCTCAGTCATCCAGGTCATGGTTGTCCCAAAGGTGCTTCTCTAAAAGGCAACTGGACTTTCTTGTTCTTCTTTGAAGCTGAAGCAGCTTCTTGGATGAGAAGCAAAACGTCTTCAAAGAAAAACCAGAAAGCCCAGTTGCCTCTTGAAGAAGGACCTTTGGAACGTTCTTGGCATTAGGATATGCCATCTCCATAGAACAAAATGTTTCTTTAATGGGCTAGAATAAAAGAGGCATCATCTTATGTCCTGTTTTCCATCTCTTTTCTTCTGCTGTTATGGACATTAAAAGATTATGGCTGTAACAACTACCGTAAAAGCTAATTATGCTGATAAACATAATCAAAGCTACAGTGCTGTTTCCAGTAGCTCTGGAAAGTTTGGTGTCCTTTGGACATAACTTGATATAATTATAATTAGTATGAAATCTCTGCTTTTGCCTGTCTATTTACCTACTTTTTCCAGTATAATCATCAAGCCAAAATGAATGGTGAATATGTTTACTGTGACCAGGATATAAGGATTGAGTGGGATTATGCTGGGCACAAGCTAATTTGAACATTCCCCATCGTAAGTTTCCAAATCCATGAAAAGCTAAAAGAAAGGAATTATTCCCCCATCACAAGAGCCAATATAATCAGTGGAACTTTGTTTGGGAGTCACCCAGACCTGGTTAAAAGATTGGTGGCTATATAAATTTTTTAAATAAATAAAATAAAATGGAACTGTAAAGGCAAGAGAAGGATTGAATGTGACACATGACCAATATCAATACCCTTTCATTGGTTCCTTTGTGAAAGATGGGAACTGATCTATTCACAAACAGCAGATTTATATCATAATATGTTTTTGCATATGTTCTAACTAAGACTGGTTATACTCATTACATTTTGATCTGAATTTGACTAAGGGTAAAATGGGAAGGTGTTTTTTTAAAAGCATTAACCTAGTTGGCTACGTAAAGAATTTAATAAAATATTTGTAGCATTGCCAAAGCTTTTTTCTCCTTTTAAAATAATAGCTTCAACGGGGGTGTGTAGGTAGGTAGTGGGAAAGAATTATGAGATAAAATTAAAGCTTTAGAAAGGAGTGATCTTATTATTTTTAAAGGCAATTGCAGATCTTAATGGGATTGACTTGGCAAGAGTTCAAACCATAGATTTTATTTATTTATCTATCCAATTTTTATAACTGCCCATCTCACCAAAAGCAACTCTGGACGGCACCCAACAATATGCAAGCTAAATGCATCATTAAGTACGTATTCCTCTTATAAAATTCACTATATGGAAGAGGGGATAAAAGGCATAATAAGATCTCAGACTTTTCCCTGTTAATGAGCAAGCAAGGAGATGTATAGTCTATGGAGATTATTTGCATACACAGTGGGTGGCAATTATAGCAAAGGCCGCACAAGTACTTTTTGTAATGCGCTTGGGAAAAGATCACATCCCATATATTCCTTTACATTATGCATGTGACAAAAGGTACATGATGTTCTACCAGAAGAAATATGTTCATTGTCCTCAGACTGGATCAATATCCATTGGGACTTTTAGTGTATTACATAGCTCCTTGTTCTGTAGGACTCAGGGCTACAGCATAAAAAGACACAGCAATACAAAAAGTGTTTTTAAACATGTACAATGTGTTTCCCATAGTTCAACAACAAGTTCCCCAATGTAACTGGAGTTGGGAGTAATCAAGATGGAAGACCTGAGCCAAAACGCCTGTTAATTTTGAGCTGTAAGAACATTTGGGATCAAGAAAGGATGATTATAGACTGCTTTGCTTATCAAATGAAAGAATTCTAAGAAGATGGCAATTAAGGGCTAAGGATTTGCGAGGACAGCAGTAAGAGGGAGTATAGGACAACTCACCCCAGCCAACTTGCTGTGGCCAACTCGCCATGGGGCAATTCACCACAGCCAACTTGCCACGGGACAAAAGTTACATAATATTGAAGAAATGGTGAAATAGAATCATTAAAGAAAGGATGCAAAAGGAGGGACAAAATGAAATGTAAATGACAACTATTAAAATATTTTTAAAATTATTTTAAATAATTAAATAAAATTGAATTGCATTATAGTGAGTTCTTCCGCAGCAAATTGTCTACAACAAATTGCCCAATGGCCAAATTGGTCATGGCGAGCTGGCCACAGTGAGTTGACCATAGCAAATTGGAGCGGTGAGTTTGCCATGGCAAGTTGTCCCATTCCGGTAAGAGGAGGATCAATCGTGAGACAATAACATTTAGAATACTATCAAATGAGATAAGTATAATTCAATACTTCAATATAGAAAGATCTGCAAGAGTGAAAGTGCAAAAGGGGGGCAACGCACCCCAAAATTGGAAATAAAGCATTATTTTTACATTTCAAAGAAGGCCTATGTCCATAATAAATACTTTGGAAGAAATATTTAACAGATCTTCCAATCTGCAATATGCAAGCTCAATAAAACAATCTACTAAAAATTAATCCCCCAGCAAATAAAAATAGTCAATCTTTCAAAAACAATCCCCCCAAACAAAGACTGTATGACTGCATTGAGAATTCCTGCCAAAGATCACAACTGTCATTTACAATCTTCATTCCAACTTAGAAAATATAACTTGCAACCAGTACAAAGCAAACAGAAAGATTTTGCAGAGTGAAGGGGGAATTATATAAGAAGCTCGCTCATTACTCCATGGTTTGTTGAAAATAAATTTATTGTGTTTAGTGAAGCTTACTCATAGTAAACATGCACAGAATTGTACTTTGAGTGTCTGGCTCAGTTGCTTTTATTTAAAAAACAAAATGGAATGAGTCAAGTGCTCATAGATTTTATCAGATCAAGAAAAAACTGTTGGCATAAGGCTGGAAAGCAATCTCACTGCATTCTTTAAAAACATTTTCTGTATACATTATTAAGAAGCATGAATAATTATTGATTCCTAGTCTAACTTGGAATTTCTCCAAAGTGCTTGCATTTTTAAGTTTGCTTATAAGTTTGCTTATATCATCACTTTTACTTCATTTTTGGATTTCTGCCGGTGGTGTATTGCCATCAGGAATTCATAACTAGTAAGCTAATGTAATCATTTAGTCTAAAGTCTCCATTCCTTTCCTCCAACATGAAACTATGTGAATAGCATAAGTTTTTTTACATATGTAATACTCCAATTTTTTGACAACTCTATGGACAAAATACTGATTTAGTATTCAAGTGCTGATATAAATATGGCAGCAGCCCCATAGCTTTTCACACCACAGAATCTGATTTAATTAAGGTTTCTTTTTCAAGTAATTAAGGAAGAGCTGATGTGTTTTTTTAAAGTATGATCTCTCTCTTATGAGTATTTTAAGAAATACATAGCAGTATGCATGTATAAGAATGACAAGAAATCATATGAATACTTTAAGAAAACTGAATTCAGAGTTTTCTGAATTATAGGTCCATCATCTTTAAAAGTTATTGTTTAAAATGCTTGAGAGAAAAACTAAATCTGTCACATCTTTGAGAAAAATAGGAAGATAAGATGATGCTTGGGCAATAGAAATCCAACCACAAAAAACAAGCTGGAAGGAATGTTTAATTTTTGACATAATAGAATATACTGTGTGTTTGTGTGTGTGTGTGTGTATGTGTGTGTGTTTCACATACAACTCACTTGAAATTAGATATTTTTGCCTTTCTCATTTTTTATATCCTTATATAAGGATATCTATGACTGAATAAATTCTTATTCATTTATTTTCATTTAAAGAGCAATGCTTCAACAGTGACATTTTATCCAGAAAAGCATACATTACATAAAAATTTGTTTCAGAGCCAAAACATCTTTGTTTTCAAATGACAATTCTCTTGTATATTCAGACTGCCCAGTTATTGACTACAGTTAATTTATATATGCTGTCCCAGAAATATGAAATTAAGTCAATTTTATTATATGACCTCACTTAGGATAAATTTAAGAAGATCTGATTAGAAAGCCTAATTGGAGAGTCTAATCACAAATATATTTCTATTTTCTTTTTGCATTTAAGAGATTATAGAAAACATAGTGTAGTGCAATGGTTCCCAAACTTGGCAACTTTAAGACTTGTGGACTTCAACTCCCAGAATTCTCCAGCCAGCTCTGATCTGCTGGCTGGAGAATTCTGGGAGTTGAAGTCCACAAGTCTTAAAGTTGCCAAGTTTGGGAACCACTGGTGTAATGTTTTGCTTAACATCCAGAGAGTTTAAAAAAGGCTATTGTATATAAAACATTATTAGAGTCAATGACTTGCTTACAAAACGTTTTTTTTTTAAATCCAAAATCTAGTGGCACCAATCCATCAAGGACTATTTATATAACTAAATCTCTTTTATTCTAGTGAAAAAATCATAAATAGGATCAACTGTGAGGTAGCTTTTTCATAGGCTTGTTAAGAATAATTTATGCAACACTGGAGAGCCAATGATGTAAAAGATTTTTGCAAGTATTAAAGTCATAATTGTGCAAACAACAACTAGCAATAGCAATAACACTTATAAGGATGGAAAGCTGAGTCAACCTTGAGCCCGTGAGGATCGAACTCTTGGCCATGAACAGTGAGTTAACCTGCAATACTGCATTCTGCATTCTAACCACTGTGCCACTATGGCTCATGCAAAAAGCTGCTTCATGGTAGATTACTTATCTAAACACAATTTAAACTGAGTTGCTATAGGTCAGGGGTCAGCAATCTGCGGCTCTGGAGCCGCATGTGGCTCTTTCATCTGTCTGCTATGGCTCCCTTTTGCCAGTCAGCTCCATAATTGATAGGGCTTTTGATTAGGACAGGTAGAGGATGCCGCGCTAGGAGAAGACTCTATGGTGGGAGAACTGGACTTCCAGTCAGCAGAGGAAAAAGGAAGCACCGCTAGGAGGTGACTCTAAAGCAAGGGTCAAGAATCTGCAGCTCTAGAGCCACATGTGGCTCTTTCATCTGTCTGCTGTGGTTCCCTTTTGCTGGTCAGCTCCACAATTGATAGGACTTTCAATTAGGACAGGTAGAGGACGCTGTGCTAGGAGAAGACTATGGTGGGAGAACCAGATTTCCAGTCGGCTCCAGAATTGAATGGGGGGGGGCTTCTGATTAGGACCTTTGTGGCTCTTTAAGTGTTTAAGTTTGCTGAGCCCTGCTATAGGTATTATGTCCACATATTGATTGCATTGATTTTTTTTTTTAAATCTCACTACTTAGTTTAAATTTCTTGAAGTTACATTTGAGGAAATTAATCACTCAATATCTATTTTTGGTTCCAACATGCAGATACAAAAAGTCATTGTCCAAAAAATAGATGGATGGGAGGGACGAATGTTTTCTTAGCAACCATGTGGTGACAAATCATAAATCCAAATTTGTCCTCCGAGGAACAAAAATGTATACCTATGGAGGATAGGAAATTTCAAAGAAAGAGGATACCACATTTACAGTGGGTTCCCCCCACCAGTTTGATATTATTTGATTTTACCTTTATATGGAATTCTAGATTTTCATCCATGGAATAAATGTGATCAAAGATGTCATGTGCGATTCTTGGAATTATCCCCATCAGCTGTGGGTCATGCAGTTTCCCCTAAAAGTGTAAAAAGAAAATGAAGTTAATCCTATCATGTTCTGGAAATTAAAGAGCAGAGAGTCCTCGACTTACAACAGTTCGTTTAGTATCTGTTTGCAGTTACAATGTTACTGGGAAAAAAGTGACAGGAGCATTTTTCACATTTATGACCATTATGGCATATCCATGGTCATGTGATCAAAATTCGGCCTGGCAACTGACTCATATTTATGACGGTTGCAGTGTCCCAGGATCATGTGATCCCCTTTTGTGACAATTCAATGAGGAAACCAGATTCATTTAACAGCCATGCTACTAACTTAACAGCTGTACTGATTCACTTAACAACTGTGGCAAGAAAGATCATAAAAGGGGGCAAAACTCACTTAACAAATTTCTCACTTAGAAACAGAAAGTTTGGGCTCAGTGGTGGCCATTAAGTCGAGGACTACCTGTATTCATCTATTACTTAGTCAAGGAAAACCATAAATAAGATGGCTAATTTATATTGATGTTAATATACTGGTATTAAACAGTGCCACAGAATTTCTACGAAGGAGCCCAATATCAATCTGCAATTTACCTCCAGCTCTAGCAAAACCAAAACCAAATCATTATTTTTAATATAGAGTAATAATGTCAACCATGCTATTAAAAACAAATAAAAGGGAGACTTCCATGTTAAATACTAAAACTGAATTACCAACTAGTAAGAAATTAATGAGGAAGGGAAGAGGGAAGTGTAATAAATCTGCTGGTTGTTTGGTCAGGCATAATGCCAGCAGTGTCTGCCACACTAGCAGTAAAGCCTGCACAATCAGCTTCCTTTGCTTTACTTTAAATCTTTAAGGAAAAAAATATTTTTCCTGACTGCGTGCCTTTTTTCACTTTTCCCCAGAAGTAGAAATTAGCCAGGGCTATGATAATGAAACAGTGCTTGGCATCAATAACAGAAGCATAACAAAAGCATGTAATATGAAAATAAGAAATGAAAAATGTGATTTCTCCTCTTACACCTCATGATTTTAAGATCATGATTATTCTGGCTGAAATACTGGGCTCTTCATCTGAATATATCACCAGGGATACAGGTAGATAAACAGAATGATTTCAAGAACAAAGGACATCATACAAATCCTCCCCACAAAATGAAAAATGCTGCAAACATCAGAACCTAATATTTTTCATTACGTACATGGAATTTAACGATGTAAAAATCCATTGATTATTATTCTGCAGATCTACAAAAAGATATTTGCACATGTTCTGGCAGCACAGAGACCGAAATACTTTGTACAAGTGTGCTTAGTAATAAAGAATATAAGAGAAATTGAATGGAGGCAAATTGCGGGATATAATCATTTCAGGGTATGACACAGAGGATTAATGTCAGATTTCAAAAGAAGTGGATTGATGCAAACCAATTTTCAGACATTTCTCTCTCAATTGCTCACATTATAGTCCAATGTGAGGAATTCAATATACATTTATTTGGTTTCAGAATTAAGAATATGAAACATAAAATTGACTGAACTATTTTCTGAGAAGGTGGTCGGAGGAACTGAAAAAAATCATAATAAATGAAATATCTGTGTTATCTGGATAACCAGCTATTTCATGAAATTCTAAGGCGGCACTAGATTTCCCCTGTAAAATAATAAGCTTTTTTATTATAACCTATGAACAATAGAACCTATTGCTTTTCATGTGCACAGAAATTTCCAAAATTGTTGCCAAAGATTCAAAATTACATTCAAACTGAATTACCTTTTGTTAAACTTAATTATTCAGCTTGCATATGTTAAAATAAAAATGGAAAAATAGTAGGGAAATTTCATATCATATGTCTAAGCGTCTCCTTTCTTATTTTATAGTTCCAGAATAATGAAGCTGACAACTCTATTAAAATTTTGTCTAGGATAGTGCAAAAACATGAAAAAATGTTGTTAGTCACATTTTGAGAGTTTAAGATACATATTTAATCTTCTTTGAGAGCTTAAACATTGCTTTGTTAATATGGGATAACCCTTTTTTTATTCAAGTTATTGCAAATAATTGATATTCACCTTGGCAATATAATGTATAATCGGTTATTTAAAAAGTAGATTTAAAATTATTTAGAACACAATTTAATACTGACTGTAATCCAGGAGTTTTAGATGTTACTAATGTATCTGCATCAAATTGTAAATCAAAATACATTTTAATTGGAAATTCTTTCTGCGGTTTTAGAGGAGCCAGATTCCTTTTGCCATGGCTTAAACAATATAAAAACTTCACTGACAGTGACTTGACTTAAAACATAAATATTCTTAATAGCCATTCATGTTTACAGCCTTTATAATACTGTCTTACTTTTTATAAGGTTCAAACCTGCATGTCACTAGTGTAAGACGTACTGTAAATCAAAGGCCAGTTCAAAGAGGACAGAGTATTAAATCAGCGTGGGCTAATTGTAGGGTGACAACTTATGAATATGTCCTTCTGCTTTCTTTGTATTTTCTTGTACATTTGTATCGGTTTTATAATTTTGATATAGTCATGTGACTAAATCAGTAAACTTTCCTTTCTACTCACTTATAACATGCATGTATTTCAATTTTAACCATCCATTTATATCTATTATTAGAAAAAAAATCTAAAATGGTTATTCTATAAAGACGGTTTATTTGGAATATGAATTCCAAAATATTTAAAATTATTCCAAGCACCAAAGAAGCTTCCAAATAGGTAACTGCGGGACTGTATGCTGTATGCTATATTTGGAATACTGGAAACTATGCAGAGCTGATAAAGATGAAAAAGATCTCCTCAGTTTAGATCAGTGGTTATCAACCTTCCCAATGCCGCGACCCTTTAATACAGTTCCTCATGTTATGGTGACTCCCAACCATAAAATTGGTGTCTCGGTTCCTAAGACCACCGAAAATATGTGTTTTCCAATGGTCTTAGGAGACCCCTGTGAAAGGGTCATTCGATCCCCCCGAAGGGGTCCTGACCCACAGGTTGAGAACCACTGGTTTAGATAATCAAAGGGCAGAAGTTACACCATCCACAACATGTTTATTTGGGGAGGCAAAATTAAGAATGGAATTAGGTGGACTCCAATTTTCTTATTCTCTAGATTAACTCTAGAATGGCTGCCACCACCAAAAATGCATCTAGTTATTATTTTGAACCACTTTTGAAACTTGTTTTGATCCAATTCATTGCTTTACATGGAGACGCATGCCAATACCCAAGCAGTATAATATTCCTAGCTCCTTACACCATTTCACACAAAAAAATATCTACAATCAATCCCTCTCCTAGTTCTCATCTGCAGCTTTTTTTTTTTTGCACTGATAGTCAAGGAATTTGAACCTAAACAGTTAAGAAAATGAAATATGGAATAGCTGTCTGACTCTGGCATTGTCCTCTAAATTATCTGAACTCTCTCTGCAAGTAACACCTGGGAAGCAAACATTTTTAAATAAAAGGATATATTCCAGTAATAGATAGCATTCCTCTAACAAGATGTAGGACTGTGATGACACCAAATATTACAGTGCAATAAATACTTTACCTACTATTTACCAAACTAAATGGCTCATTGTTGACTATATCCATTTGAGAATTTCTAAAAAGGGCCCAATTTAGAATAGGAGTGCATAATTTAAAATGAAGGTCATTTTATAATACTTCAACCTTCAGAGGCAGGAAAATGCAGATTGTCAGATTTACTTTTGTTATTATAGTCTTTTTGGAGGACGTGGCAAACAAAATCCCCAGGTGCTATTTATTCCTTGAAAATCTTGAAGGATTAACATTTGAAATATGAAGTCTTTCATAATAAAGGTTTTAACTTGAGGAATTAATATTTCCCCATCTTTACAGAGACTTCCCCCCTGAAAAGGATGCTTTACATTACATAAGGAGGATTGAATTAAAAAGGGGATTTAAAAGCATCTACCATAGGATATATTTAAATCCTTGTAATGAGACACATATAAAAAGAGGCTGCTGAGGCCTTTCTACTTTTTTCCTTATTGCAATCTGAGTCTGTAAATGACAATATGAATTTGGCAGATCTATGTGTCATTTCCCTATAGAGAACTTGAAGACAGTCCCTTTGTCTGACACTACTTCCAAATCTGTTCTCTGAATGGTAACAAAGACAGGTGTTAAATGAGAAATGTAGATATTCTAAGTCAATTGCTTTATAAAAAAAAGAAAGGATTGATTTCCATTTCATGGCAGGCAGGTCTATTTATTCATGTGATTTTATTTCACCCATTCTTCAGATAATTAGGGGGAGTCCTTCTATCTTAATTATGTAAAATATAAACAAATCACCAAAGCAGAATTTAAAAACAGGTAGGTGTTGTAGCCCCAGGATCACAGGAAACTCTCTCACATCCTAAGAGGGTGCGATTTGATGGCCTAATGGCCCTTTTTGAGTAGCACAGCAGCAGACGAAATGTTTTTTTCTGAAAATCCAGGGGAAAAAAACACAAGCACACACTAGAATCCAATTATTTTGATACTGAAAGACTGCTGCCCAAGTTCAGTCATTTTGGTGGGGATAAAGGTAAGTATAATGTTTTTGTCCCCTGTAACTCCCACCTTTACTTTTCCCCTTTACACCTCCTAAAAATGTGTAAGAGACACCCCAAATTCTCCTCATCCTTCTGGTAACATTATCATGGCTTCCTGCAGCTATCCAAATGGTTAGGAGACAGGTTTGCTGCCTGGCAACTTTGGAAAATCCTTATTTCTACCCAAGTCTCAATTTGGAAGAGATTTGATATCTAGGACATTCCATTTTATGTAGTTCACAGAAAACCAAACCAGTACATCTATTGTATCTCTTTAAAGTAACTGCACCTTTTCCTGGGAAAAGCACAATGGCAATGAAAAGCAGCTTTACATGTTAAATCAACTTTACATTTTTACCTCCATAGTATGTGTTTTTCCTGAAGATGTTTGCCCATATGCAAAGATAGTTCCATTGTAGCCTTCAAGAACATCTGTTAAAAAAAAACACAATAAAACATCTTATGAAGTACTACAAATTACCAAATTAAAAAAAGGCATTTTATGTATTAGTTGTTATTTAATAAGAGAAGAGGAAAGAATTAAGAAAACAGTTGCAAACATATAGTGGAAAGTGTATCCTGTTGCTAAGGAAGATAAACACAAATATTTCTCAACATCTAAATCTAATATAGTCGGTAACATCCTTTCTGCTTTTCTAAATAACGATCCTTTCAATAATGTCCAGATTTCACCTTTGCTTACAGAACTTTTCTGTTTTTTCTTTCTGTACATATTTTAATGTCCTTGTTTATTGGAAACAAGCAAGAATGTATGCCCAAGAGATGGATCTAGATTGTTCTCAAGCTTAAAAACAGCAAGTTGAGAATTTTTAATGTGTCTAAAAATACAGAGGAAGCAACATCTATTCTAAATAAAGAAGGTTAAGCAATGGCCCCAGTTAGAACTTGGGTGAGAAACTATCAGGGCTGCAAATTAAGATTGGAAAACTGAAAAAAGTTCACTAAGGAATAAAGCAATGACACACTACGTCATGGTTGTCTTCATGGTTCTATCCCTAAAAATCTGCTCTGAAAAAACAAGGACAAGATTGAGAAAGACTATTAAAATAAGGGTGTTGGTCAAGGAAGACTTTACTAGAGCTCAGTTTCCAGGGAGAATGGTAGCAAATCCAGATCATATCCAGGTATCTCAGCACCTATTTTTTCCTGTATCCATAAAAGATATTTGTAAAATGTGTATTTTTTCCTATTAGAATATCTTAACTATATCCTAGAAGATGAAAAGAGGTTTAAATGAAACGGAATTTGGACCAAATATATGGCTTTATTTTATTAAGTCTATCCTTAAGGACAGTAGCTGATGGGGGTGGGGGGAATAACAGGAAAACAAGGGTGCTAATTTACATTGTAACATCCTATGACTTTTGGTGAAGACAAGCCATACACCCAGTCATATCTACACCTTATAGTGCAGGGGTGTCAAACTCAAGGCCTGGGGGTCGGATCTGGCCCATGGAGTGTTTAGATCTGGCCCATGGGGCCACCCTGGAAACAGTGAAGGACCAGCTCTCTGCCAGCAAAAACGGAGCTCAGGAGGGATGCGTGTGACCCACTGGCAGAATTGCAGGAGGCCATTGCAGCCGAAAATGGAGCTCGTGAGGGTTGCAGGCAGCACTTACAAGCTCCGTTTTCACTGGCAGAGGGTTGCAGGAGGCCAGTGCAGTTGAAAATGGAGCTCGGGAGTTTGAGTTTGAGTTTTATTATTATTTATAGGGAGCCTGTTTTCACTGGCAGAGCGCATGGGCCACCAAAGGTGCTCCCAACACAAGTGACATTGAGCTGGCCATGCCCCCCTGGACCCCCAAACATAAGCCTGATACATCCCTCAATGAAATTGAGTTTGACACCCTTGTTATACTATATACTGTTCTTCCAGTAGTATCAAAAAAAAAACCTTCCACCTCCCATATTTAAGATTGTTTTATTAGCTTTATGTCAATAACATTGTAGATAGATGATTTTAAAAAGTTACTTATGATTTGAATAAAATGTCATAATCTGAATGTCCTGTAACATTTTATGGCCAAGTTACCACCTACAATTAGGAATAACACAAATGTCACCATTTTGGTTACACAATATTTGGTGTAAGTCAATTTAATTTTTAAAAAGCATGCAGGTTTATGGGAAAGGATTTCATCAGCCAAGTAATTGGAGAGGAAAGCAATTCCACACTGTTCTCTGTGATGCACAGGCAACAAGAACTGACATAACTTTCCAAACAAATCAAAATAACACTAAAGGGCAACTACTTTGTAGACATTTGTGCTTTAAATAAGCCTGCCCATTTTAAATACTAATCTGCAATTCATAAGTCTATGCTGAGTTTTACATTTAACCTTCTGCTGGATATGTTTGATTATAAATAATAAAACAACATCCCAAATTATTCTTACCTATTTTTGAATGGGCAATAAGTCTAATAGTAAGATAAATTGCTGGTGCATTTAAATTTCTGAGACATGCAATCCAGTATCATGTTCATTAGATCCAAACACCTTAGATTTTAAAATCAAAATATAAATAAACAAAAATGTGTTGTAGGCATGTTAAACAGTTTTGCTAACCTGCTAGATACTTTGATTTCACAAGCTGTTGATGTATTTACTGAAATGAAATATGTTCACTATTCCAATTTCCGCATAAATTGACTAACGGGTGTGTTTTAGTAAACCGGGGATAGTTTGAGGATAAATATAGCACTATATAATAATGATTTAAAGCTCTTAAAGGCAGGATTTTTTTTCTATTCAAGGAGCTGTCCAAGGAAATGGTGCTGACTCTCCCAAGCTAAAATGCATTGAAGAGACACGTTTTTAGGATTATTTCAACATTTTCACCAGGGTTTCTTCATTCATTCATAGGGATAGTACACACACGTGCATCTCTTTATGCTGTGTAAATGTAATTGCTCTAAGCACTATCACATGATGACACAAGAAGAAAGAAAATGTGTAAGAGGGAACAGGATGAAATGGAATCTATAATGTTACCATGGCTGAGCCATAAAAACTCTGGATTAGCAAGAATATGTTCTACTCATCCTAGGGCCATGGATTTTCACACAAACAGAATAGGAACAGTTTGTGCAGAGATGTTGAACTACCACCTTTTCACACTAGGGTAAGATCTTCAAAACTCTTTACAACTGAAATGTTGAATGTGACAAACAAATAAAATTACCAAATGTTTGGAAATTAATCCCAGTCATTGAGATAAAGTAATAGCATTTCAGTTTAATTAATTAGTCTGTGTTCTGGTTTTATCCATTGCTCCTGATCCTATCCCCCTAATGGATTACAGATCTTGCACTCTTTTCAGCCATATATGGCACTTAAACCCCAAAAGATTAGGTATTCAGAATAAGAGAAATATAGGTGGTAATGTTGAAAAGAAACTGGTCACCTTTTGAAAGTTTTCTAACCAATTGCTCTCTTATTTTAATAGCCATCACTATCCCCTATTCCAGTGATGGGCAACCTTTTTGGCGTGGTGTGTCAAAAATCGGCAAAAAATCGAGCATAACTCGCGTTGTGTGTCACTTCGACAAAAACATAATTTTGCGCAATTTATAGTTGCTGCTAATGGCGCTCACAGTTCCCGTTGGCACTCCGCTGTTCCCTGCTGTGGTGCGGTCGTAATCGACAGTCCCAGGAGTAGACTCTCTGTGCCGGCCTGACTGGAGAGAGGCGCGCACTGTTCCCGCGCTCCTCTCCTGCGGGTCCTCCCTCGCCGCGCTGATGACGTGTGTGCGCACGGCATGCACGCCTTACCAGCAGCCCCTGCGCTCAGAAAGGGGCGGCGGCGATACAGTAAGTGAGTGTAGGCGGGGGAGATCACACGTCCTGCCCCCCCGTTCCTCCAGCACAGATTCTTTCATCCTCGGCGGCCGTGCAGGAGCCGAGGATGAATTGCATGAAATCCTGTGCGTGTCACCCCAAATGGCTACGCGTGTCAGCACTGACACGCGTGTCATAGGTTCGCCATCACTGCCCTATTCAGAACCAGGCCACCTTTTACAAACCAGAGTATGGTGCTTCATTTATCTATACAGCACTGCAGGTTTAGTTTAAGCAATTTGGAAACTCAATGAAACAACAGATTTAAATCCCCCACTCCCAAAAACCCACAGCCTTGGATTAACAGGGCTCAGAGTTACCTAAAATTGTGAAATAGGCAGCTAAAATTGCAGCTGCATAATTTTGTGAAATATGTAACACTACAAATTCAAAATTCATACCTTTTAACCTGAGTGAAACATCAAAGATGTATTTAGAAAAATGGATAGACATCCTGGAGAGAAAAATCACCAAGCACTAAAAACCTGTTTAGGAATCATCCCAACAGACTGTTGTACTCCTACATACAATCTTTGTTGATTCCATCTACTCACTGATTAATATAGAGTTGCAACAGCCTCCTATGAAGCAATTAATTATAATTTATTTATTTATTTAAGTTCTATAAGACATTATATTCTAAAATGGGGAGATATAGCTAGTAGGTAGACATTTTTTTAATAATATAGCCTTTATTGCCATTGTACAAAATAAATACAATGAAACTGGTTGATGAAATAAATCTAGAAATTTTTAATGTTTAGTCAACAGAGTTGGCCGCACTCCCAACATTTCTGAAAAATATGTTATACTACTGATATGATGAAATCTGTGCACCAGGTGAGATAACCATGGTATTAAAAAAATCAAGGTGAAATAATTCCTATACTTTCAAAGATATTTCAGGTTTATTATGAAAATATCACCTTCATACTACAAAGCTTACATTATCATAATGTTGAAGTCTGGTAATGATCTTATGAGTCTATCTGCTATTGATCAGTGTTTCTTAATTATTGATGCTAAGATTTTAACTGCTACATTGAGGAAAAGTTTACATAAGATAGATTGTCCTTAATGTACATAGAATATTGACATATTGTATTTCAGTCTATTATGGACTCAAAACGGAAAAAAAATGATTATGTCTTCATGGAAAAACACATGTATTCATAAGTTATTTTACATTACGCCCATTTAAAGAACAGTAAAAATAGTTCAAGCTATTAAAATTATGTTAACTTTCTTCAATTTGAAAATTATAGTGTACGTCGTTATTGTTATCATTGCTGCATGAAGAAACTTAGACTGGATCTATCTCAGTGGGACAAAGCTAGGGAACATAGCAGCATATTGTAGAGGAGGTGGGCTAAAATAATTTAAAATACAATTAAAATGGCTTTGAATAATTTGAATGCTGCTGAGATATATTTACCATCTCTTGTCCTTAAGAAATTGAGAATAGCACTGGAGCTTCTCTGCATAATATTCTATTAAGTAGGCTTAACAAAATTCATCAATTACTGGTTTCTGAATTTGCTTTGTATCAAAGAGGAAGGGAGACTGGCCAATATGATTCGGTACTCATTTATTATTTCAATATTGTATTATAATGTTGAAGAAAATTAAATAATTTTAATAACCTGATATTTATCTGCTGATGGGTTTATACATGGCTATATATACTAACTAATATCTGTCAGGTACAAACAACCAGACCCACGTGTGAAGTGTTCAATTATATATTTTATTATTCAACCCTATAAACAGGAATCTTCTCAGACTGTTGGTTTGCAAGTGGGAGAGACTAGAGAAGGCTCAATGATGTTCAAGGGGAGTTAGACTTCACCTTCTTGTGTGCCCACATAGGGATTCCCAACTAATTCCCTGTTTGACTCCTCTCCCTACCTTAGTGAGTCTTTCTGTTACATATCTATGACAAAATAAAATAAATTTTGATTTTAAGCCTAATTTCTCTCACAATACAACAGAGTTAGCTATGCAAATAAATTATTTGGGCTGTTAATATTTTACATACTGAGATTGAAAAGAATCCAGTAAATAATTACTCCTGTTTAAAGGTCTTTTTTTAAAAAAAAAATCAGGATTGCAGTAAGTTCAATTTTCAGATTTATTTAACATCCATGTTTGTATGTGAAAGTGGAAATTGAACATATTTACATGATCTGGAAAGAGCTATAATAAAAGGAGAAAATGCCATCAGCCTATCTATATTGGTGATTTCCTATTTCAAACATGTTAATTCTTTTCCATAACTAGGACTTAGCAGGTAGGACAGCCATTTTCCTACACAGAAAATGGATTATTCTCTAAACAGCCTGAGAGAAAGAAGAAAAGAGAAGGCAAGGACATCTGTAGGAGATGCATCTTTCAAGTCTCACTGGCAAAGATGGAGGTCAGAGGTGTTAAGCTTCCACAAAATTGTAAGATTTTTAGTGCTCTGTCATCCATATCTTTCCTCCTACAAATGTACTTTTCTGAATAAAGATTAATATTCCAAACTGCATGTCAATCAGATTATACTACAAGTATTCACTGACTTATATCCATTCATTTACTGAATGTTCAAAATTGCAATGGCACTGAAAAAAATTACTTATGACTGTTTTTCACACTTACAACCATTGTAGCATCCCTGTGGTCACATGATCAAAATTGGGATGCTTGGCAACTGGCTCATATTTATGATGGTTGCAGTATCCCAGGGTCATGTGATCACTTTTGGGACCTTCTGACAAGCAAAGTCAATTTGGCGTGCAGATTCACTTAACAATTATGTTACTAACAGCAGCTGTAGTGATTCACTTAACAACTGTGGCATGAATGATCATAAAATGGGGCAAAACTCACTTAACAACAGAATTTTTTGCATCAATTGTGGTCATACATCGAGGACTCCCTGTACTGGTGTAACTTTAAATAAACAATACAATTACTGAACAAAATGACAGCCTCTATAATGAGCATAACTTTTAAGTGTTACCGGATTCACACCAATTACAAGAATGGACCCAAATCCAGATTCCCTGAGAATATGAGAAAAGTTTAAATTATTCATGAGGAATAAAGGAAAAACTATTAACCTAATTGTCACACATTTTCAAGCAGTTCTGAAAAATTGCTGATGTAAATCTTGTATCTGAACAAACCAAACCTTGCAATGATACTAAATGCTCACAGCATTTAATAACAATTAATATTTACTAATGTTTCATCTTACCAGAACTTTAAAAAGTCGCTCTTGGACACATATCAGAATCAAAGTCATTACACACAAATAGTAATGCTTATTTGAAATCATGTAGTAAGAGAAATTATCCTGTAAAGAATCGTACTTTGTACCTTGAGGGAAAAGGAATACTTTCTTCTCAGTGAATTGTCTTGATAGAGCTCACTAATGTGGTGCTAATTACTTGATGAATGACAATTAGAATCAAATGAGTATTTTTAATCCTTCACTTTAATAACACATCAAAGAGCATAGATGGCAATCTAATAAAGGATGGTTTAAATCAGGGGTGTCAAACTTGCGGTCCACAGGCCAGATGTGTCACGTGCTGGCCACGCCCACCCGCAGTATAGTGAGGGGGGGAGTTTATACACATCACATGATGACAACGTGTCATGAGTTTGACACCCCTGGTTTAAATTATGGACTATATATCCATAATTTCTTGTTTCCTAACTTTATATTAATTACTTGATGAATGACAATTAGAATCAAATGAGTATTTTTTAATCACTCAATTTAACAAACCCTTAACATCAAATAGCATAGATACCTATCTAATAAAGGGTGGTCTAAGTTATGGGCTATATATCCATAATTCCTTGTTTCCTAACTTTATATTACACTCACTGAATTGAATTTCCATTCACAAAGGGAGTATAAGGTGCTGTATGTAAACAGCGAGCAAACCCAAACTCACACCGATGATGTTACCTAAATGGGTAATGAAAAGTCTACAAGCAAACAATTCAGAGAGCACCAAGGATTCTATACTTCAACTCTGAGCTACACATATTCTCTTCTTTTAGAACTATGAAAATGTTTCACATCTGTAGTATAAATAGCTAAGGAATAAACTATAATCATGTCAACAGAATAATGGAAATGTTACAGTAAATCACTTTAAATGAAGAGCTGTAACCAATTGTCTCAATATTGGTTAATCTGCAAGTTCATGCACAATATACTGCTTCCATAATTTTCTGTTCACTATCATACAAAATATTCTTATTATACCATATAAATTAAGAAATATGTCACAAATGGTAATATTTGTAATATTTGTAACTAACCAAAGGCTCGTGGATTCCCTGTAACATTCGTGGCACGACATAACCGCGAACGTCAAAAGCGCGCCAACAACACCGCGGCGCTAAAACCGCGATGTCAAAAGCGCGCCGACAACAGCGCGCCGACAACAGCGCGCCGACAGAAGCGCGCCGACAGAAGCGCGCCGACAGAAGCGCGATTTAACTTAAGGTAAGGTTTAGGGTTAGGTTTAGGGTTAGGTTTAGGGTAGGTTTAGCGTTAGGTTTAGGGTTAGGTTTAGGGTTATTTTTAGGGTTATGTTACAGCGCGCTTCTGTCGGCGCGCTGTTGTCGCGCGGTTTTGACGGTGCGGTTTTGTCACCGCGCTTTAGTCACACGCGCTTTAGTCTACCGCAGTTTTGTGGTGGAACCGTAACATTAAGATTGTAATAATACCTTTAAGATATTCAGCCATGAAACTCCATGGTCATAAGCACTACTATAATCTCACAGGAGGATCAACACCAGAAAATCCTTGCTTATGTAAATTAATCAGCCTTCTCCAGAACATGGTCCTCACTTGAGATCTTATCCCAGAGTAGATAATAGCAAGGAAAACAAATGATAGTTTGTTGACTTGATTTTTTTTAAGAGAACGCATCAGTGCTACAGATCAAACCCTGATGAAAACCAGCATGCTCATCTATTTATTCTGTGCAAACAGTCACACTGCCAGCTCCTAAATTTTCTTGGTCAGGAACTGGACATGACATCGAAAAGAGTGTCATTATTCTAATTATATGCATGATTTTTCATATCTTCTACCACATAGAGAGAGGAGGCTCATCAATTCTTGTTACCATCTATGAGCTTCCAGAGGATTCTAAATTTTATTTTAAAAATATATTTATATAAATATATTCACTCACACACCAGGAGAAACAACTCACCCGCCCACCCCTAAAAACTAGCAGGCCAGTTACACAATCTGCCCATCCCTTTTACATGAGCTTTCTACACATTCCCTACTTCTGCTCTGCATCAACTTCTCTAGCACAAAAGTAGCTGTTTAAAAAACTCTTACCTTTAACAATTTGTTTGGCACAGGCATTATAAACTTGTTCCTGGGATGTATTGGGAGGCAATACTCTATCAAAAACATAGGGTTTCCCTTGCTGAAATGAAAACAAAAATAGGCATTTTCAGAAAAAAGCCAAAAATATGATTAAAAACACAACAGGCATTCATATGAAACAAATATATACTCAGTGTGGATTACAAATTACTAAGAAATACACTATATTGCCAAAAGTATTCGCTCACCCATCCACATAATCAGAAGCAGTTGTGAGCAAATACTTTTGGCAATATAGTGTATACTAAATGTGGTTAACAGGACACATCATTTTTATGAAGCATCTTATATTTAGCAGTTATTCTAGAGACTTATCAGACTGAAACCTGTATGCAAGAAACATCAGACGGCAGAAAGCAGAAACATAGATACTATTTTTCAAATCACCTTGTTCCTTTTTTTAAAACCTAAATTTGAAGAAGTGATATGATTAAAATATGAAAAATCTCTCTTGTACAGTTCCAAATTTCCAGACATCTATCTATTTA
Source organism: Thamnophis elegans (assembly GCF_009769535.1). NCBI lineage: Eukaryota > Metazoa > Chordata > Lepidosauria > Squamata > Natricidae > Thamnophis > Thamnophis elegans. The sequence continues at coordinate 38,694,159 of NC_045541.1, forward strand.
AGATTTTTCTCAAGAGTTGGTGCACAGTTGTAAGAAGCCTAAGAAATGTGAAAGGTTTTTCTTCCCTCTTCTTCATCATTCTTTCACTATATTAATTTTGGTAGTTTAAATTTAGATTTGATTTGAAATCTTTAAAGGAAAATGGATAGCTATAATGCAATGCACCATTTCTTCATCAACGCAATTCCTGAAACAGAGTATTAATATCAGTAGGCAGCTAGGAACTATATCTAGGGAACAAATAAGATTGTGTATATGAAATTTATCTTCACGTTCCTTGCCTAATTTTTTCCTCCTTTGTTCTTTTCCATCCCCATAAATTATTCTGAAGGCCCACGTACGACCTTCTTCCAGAAGAAACATAAGTAAGTACAGATTCATTAGAAGAAAAATGTTCAGACAGCCAGAATAGTGGTCTATTAAGAGCACTTGAGTTTTTGAATTGTGAGATGGTAGAGTTTGGGCAACAAATCTTATTGTGTCTTAGGAATATGGAAATCTACCTTATACGTGATAGACCATTGGTCCCTCTGCTAGAATTCTAATAAGAATCGAACTTCGGATTCTTTCCTTGGAATGTAGAAGCAGTCACTGGAGGTATTGTGCTAAGGCTAAAATGGCAATGGCAAACACTTTCAATATTGTTGCCAATAAAATTATAAGGATATATCCACTAATTCATCAGCAGTCTTCAGCTCACCTTTATACACTATATTGCCAAAAGTATTTGCTCACCCATCCACATAATCAGAAGCAGATGTAAGCGAATACTTTTGGCAATATAGTGTAGTTTGTTTTAATCAAGATTTGCCTAATTAGTTGCAATGGCCACATCCATGTATTGTACTAACACATGCACAATGGCCAATCAGATCAGATTCACAGCATTTTAAGCCTAAACCAAAGAAACCACATTATAGTTTTTTAGAGTGTGTAAATTCAATCAGTAAGAATAAGCCAAAATCCTTATTAGTCATTCCTTTTAAAGTAAAAGTTGATGTTGTTAATGAAGCTAGTCATGACTTCAGCTTTGTACTATGGATGAACTGTGCTATAATTCTTAAACTATAGGTTATGGCTTTTAGTTATATGTGAACCAAGCCCACTAACAAACTTTGAAGTTGCTTAATACAGGAACACAGTTCTTAACCTAATCTGTTTCACCAGACTGCTTTCGAGAATACTAAAATACAGAGAAACATCTAGCATGTGCCTTATGAAAAGAAGAAAGATGAAATATAATATGCTAATTAAGAAACTAAGTAAAACTCTAAACTAGACTAAGGATTGCTTCCTGAATTAAATAGGTCAGTTGCTCAGAGGAAAGATCACATTAACCTTTCATGCTATTCAAGATGATTGATGCTGTAAAGATAAAACATAATTCCTCAAGCAGTTTTCACCAGGTTAATGGCATCAATAAGCCACACTCAAATCTCCTTCTGAGTTTTCACATGTTTGGTTGTCATTAAAACTGTGTCACCTCTTAGACACAACTTTTTCCCTGGAGGCTGTGATAAGATGAAAAAAAATCCATCTAATGGATGCTCACTCACACACTTCTTTGCAGATGCAAATTATGAAAATTTCATAATTATAAACTGTTATCTACCACTCCCTATTTCTTTTCCTCAAGGCTAAGATAAAGGATAAAAATCAAATACATTAAACAAAGAAGCATATTATAACCAGCTTTAGTTGCCATCATCTACCTTTTACTGTTATTCATCATTAGTGTATAGAATAACATCTCAACAAGTTTTTGACAAAGATGTATGAAAATGTATCTGTCAGATTTTATCTGTTACAATAAAGAAACATTTAAAAGGCTTCTCTTAAAAAAAATATTACCGAAATAAAAATTCCTTGTTCCATCTCCTGTACAGCAGCCCTTACTGTTCTGACCCCCCGACATGTGAATAAACCAGAACACAGGCTTGGCTGTTTGCCACTATTTAATTAATGCGATAACAAATCCTTTGGCTGAGGGCCCAGGCAACTCACGTTCAAGATAATAGGTTGGCAGCAACCCAGAAAGTTCCAATGAAGCAACGCAGATAAGCCACATGACACGGCTAGAATACAGACAGATTTATTCAATATTAGTTCGAACGGTTGTTTCCTGCAAATGTCCCCCCCCCAATGCATCACTTATAAACCCTCTTGGGAGGGGCCCATCCACAACCACCTGTGCGTAATTATCTTCTATGAGACTGCTTACGGAGTTGCTGCTTGCATTTCTCAGCCCGTCTCAATCGAGCATCAGGGACAAACTGTCTTTGATCTTCCCCACTGCTCCATGCCTCAGGCGCCTCCTGGTGGCCAACCAGCCTCTCTGGTCCCAGCTCTGAGTCTGAACCCTGCACAGGATCCTCCACATCTTCCATGGCAGACTCATATGGTTCCTCACTATCCGAGTCCATCAGCAGCTCAACCGGATCCTGCTGAGCCACAACACCTTACTATATTGTTTATTATTAATTCTTCACCATCAGTGAAGAATAAGAACTTCTGTTATCTACTGTATATGTCAAAACATCCTTGCCAGGCATCAGATGTAGAAACAATTTAATTCCAAATCTTGTGAAAAAGCCAACTGTAATAAATGCATCTGCTTTCTTTATCTTCAATTTTCACTGCCAGGGTAGGAAATCATTTTTTTTAAAATGGCATTCAATAGGGGGAACAACTGGGAATGATTGAAGGCAAAAGATGAAGGGGATGGCAGAGAATGAGGTGGCTGGATGCAGTCACTGAAGCAGTAGGCATGAGTTTAAATGGACTCCGGAGGATGGTAGAGGACAGGAAGGCCTGGAGGAACGCTGTCCGTGGGATGCACACGACGTCACAACCAACAGCAGCAAGGAGGAACAAATTTTTTATTTAATTTATAGGATGTCCAACTGCCAAATGACTCTATAGAAAAGACTTTTGAACAACAACCCAAGCATTTGTAATAACACAAAAGTAAACTGGGGTGTAGACGTAGAAACCAGGAGATTGTGAGTTCTAGTCTCACCTTAGGCAGTAAAGCCAGTTGAGTGACCATGGTTCAGTTACTCTCTCCCAACACAGGGTTGTTGTTGTGGGTGAAAATAGGGAGGAGGAAGGTTTATTAAGGCATGTCCGTTGCCTTGAGTTACTTTTAAAGTAATAACGATGGGATAAAAATCTCATAAATAAATAAAATGTACCCTCCAATGCAGGAACAAACAGATGAGCAAGCACTCTGTACCTAGACTGACAAACATGGAACAATTCTCATCACATGTATTCGGGGGAACAGAATCATCTACAGCAGCAGCTCCCAATCTTTGGGGTGCCACAGACTAGTTCCATGGAGGGTGGCTTTTCCGCAGCCATGGGGAGCATGGTTTCATTCGCTGCCGGCATCTCAGTTGGGCTTTGCTTGCATGCTTGGCCCAAATTTCTGGCAGGCTGCAGTCCGCTGTCAGTCTGCATCCCAGGGGTTGGGGACCCCTGATCTATAGGAATAGCAGGATTGAACTTGCGTAAGATAACAGGTGCAAGATGCCAGAAAGCCATGGTATAGATGGAGTTTGGGATGGAGTTTGTACAGAAAAAGAACTTTCAGGAGATCCTGAATTACTGAATCGCAACACACCTTAAGCTGCTTAAAATACAACCTATGCCTATTCAAATAATATTTTGTTGTTGTTGATTATTTAGATGTATTTCTAGTTTTGACATCGTTCTGACAGAATGTGTTAGGGAAAGCACAACCAAAACAATGTTGTGTGTAGCATCACCACAACCATGTTCCTATTTCTGATTCAGATATGTCATTAGGTATGTTATGCAAAAAATATTAGAATTCTCTGTATCAAGCAAACAAGTAGCAGAATTAAAGGAAGGGATTTAACATTTTCTAATGTATATTGGAACCTACTGATTGACCAATCCTGGCCATAGATACTTTAGGTCAAAATAACTATGGCATAGGATGATAGTTTAGACAAAATACACCATGTAATTTATTAAAGGGACGCGGTGGCTCAGTGGCTAAGATGCTGAGCTTGTTGATCAGAAAGGTTGGCAGTTCAACGATTCAAATCCCTAGTGCCACATAACGGAGTGAGCTCCCGTTACTTGTCCCAGCTTCTGTCAACCTAGCAGTTTGAAAGCATGTAAAAATGCAAGTAGAAAAATAGGAACCACCTTCGATGGGAAGGTAACAGCGTTCCATGCTCCTTCAGCATTTAGTCATGCTGGCCACATGACGTCTTCAGACAGTGCTGGCTCTTCGGCTTTGAAACAGAGATGAGCACCACCCCCTACAGTCAGGACTGACTAGCACATATGTGCGAGTGGAACCTTTACCTTTAATTTATTAAATATAGGTAGCACAGTTTCTTCATTTAATTGGGGAAAGTTGCGTACTTCTCAAAATGTTTATCAGAGGCTGCTAGGAACAAGAAAGCTTCTCAGCAGCCTCTGACAGGGTATTATTTCTGGGGTTTTTTTCTCACAACGATAGATAATTATTTCATTTCACACTTCTGTGGAAGTTTCTCTTGCTGTTTTTTAACATACCCAAGCCTAACTACAAATCTTCACTGTGAGAAGAGGAATTTACTCAAATGTTCAGATGTGGACCAGGGGTGTGTTCCTACTGGCTGAACCACCAGTTCACTTCATGTGTGCTTCGCTGCGCGCACATGCGCAATTTAGTAAAAATTGAACTTCTGCATTGCAAACAAGGAAAGGAGCAGGATACCAGCTGAGGAGCAGCAATTTTATCTGCCAGCCACTGATTATCTGGGCTTCAGAAGCAGAAATAACAGTCAGTATGACCCGGGGGCAGGCAGGTAGGCCCACATTCACAGGAATAGAGAACCGGTTCACTCTTGGCTTGCAGTCAGAGCTAAGAGTTTGGCCGAACTGGTCCGAACCGGTAGGAACTCACCACTGGTTTGGACCCATTGCAATGTTGCAAATCTTAGATTCCTTGCATTTCATAGCAAAAGGAATCTCCCAACACCTCCCTGAAGTCCTCTGTATATTCTAGAACACTGGGTGAGAGAAACAAGATTTGGAATTGAAATAAATAGTGAAGACAAGTGAAAGGTGCATTAAAAAGCCAAAATTTGTAGGTGCTTCTTTTTCCTGCAAACAATGGTCAGATTAATACCGTTATGTATGGTTAAAATAAGTGCATTTTTTAAAACCTAAATAGCACAATTTAGTAAATAGTAGAAGACATCCATGCACCCACTCACCCTGCTCTAGACTTGTCTGTCCCAAAACATGGGTCAACAAGGAACATATATATGAATATTTATTTATTTCAGGAAATTTATATTGTCGCCTATTTGCACATGATGACTCAAGACAGCTTATAGGAATATAAAAACCTCATATATAAAACAATAAAACTAATAAAAGAGAATAAATAAATAAAATAATATAATATAATAAAATAACCCCACCCCCATTCTGGCTACAATACAACACACGAGCCATTTAATGGGCTCCATCCTGGTCTGGGTTCCCCAGGCCTGCTGGCAGAATAGTTGGGGAATGTTCTTCAATACAACTAGCTTTCATGTAATGAACTCCTGTTTATGATTTTAGATCAAAGACATTTTTACATTTTGATCTTTCACCGAATAAACTCAATCCTTTTAGTGCATAGGGCCCAGAGTAGTAGAACTGCAGCCTGCAGCATTTTGCAACCAGCATAAATTAGGGGAGAAAAGCATTGCCAGGACAGAGAGCTTGCAGTTTTTTGTCCTTCTATACCAATAACAGGAAGATCAGAATTGACTTCACGTCCTCTGTTCTTCGATAATCAATCACAGAAAGCTTAAGTTTAGGAGCATGACTGATTCTTTCATGAATAATGTAGACGTCTTCTTTCTCTAATCTATGGTTATGCAATTTCATTTATGTAGGGCCTTTTTTCCCCTCACTGTAACAAGCCCCGTCCATTAGGTTTTGGTTTTGTTTTTGCTTACAAGAGTTATTTTTCTTCTGCTTCCCTCCCATTGTGCTTGGACGTCATGTTCTTTTGACCCCATCAACTATGGTTTCTACTCATTGATTCTTTTTACTATTTCTTCCCTTTTTATTCTAAGCCCAACCACTGGGATTCATTCTTCTTTCCTACTATGTTATTTTCAGCCTTCAGTCAGTTCTCTCATTTAAGGAGAAAAAAAATCAATATTGTAAATAGAGAGGAAGCAGCAGCAACCCAGCTGAGAGTCATAAAGCACTGTGGACAACACCGAAATACTGAAGCACGTCACTGAAGCAAAAAACAACAACTCAAAAAAAACCCACCAAACACCCTAATCAATTGGCTTTTTGTTTTAAAAGAGAAAGCAGTCATCATCCATTTATAAACCAGAGCTAGAAAACCTCCAAATTCATTTTAAAATGTAAATTTGAAACAAAATATAATCTGCTGTATATTCACATGACATCACTTTATGTTATGAACATGTGAAGACCAGGGGTATGGGTCTTAAAAATGATTTTAAAACTCCTCCCCATTTCCCATGGGGTGTTTTCTATTACCAGTTTTGACAAAAGCCAGTAACCAAACGAATTTTGTCATCTGGGATTTAAAATAGTGGCAGATATACAAACAATTCATGAACAGATCTGATTTTTCTTCTCGGCTTATTACAATGAACCCTTCCCAAGCTCTATTTGTATACTAAAAACATTTTCTGTAACTAAATAAGTAGAAGTTATTTTTTGTTTTATTAGGGATGAAAGGCAATGCTTCCTGATTAATGTTTATTTACACTGCTTTCTTTACTACTTCCCAAACTAGTCACTTGAACAGTCAACCGGCTTATGGAAATTACACCAGGTGGCAGACAAGAACTAAAGCAAGCAATAATTAGAACAACCCAAGCTTAATTCTACAATCCTACATTGTCACATTTTTAATTATTTAGGTTTAGGAAAATAAGGTAGAGTTTTCTCATTTGGAGAGAGTTTTTTTAATTGTATTATAACATTGGCCTTTCTTCTTTTAAAGAGGAGCTGACTCTTATTGTACACAAGGGAAGTCTATATTCTACAATTGCTGTCCAGATATAGGGAGCTTCTAATGGTGTTTAATTCTAAAACTACACTTCTGTAATTTTTCAGAGAAGACGCTTTTTAAAAAGTCTTAGGATTCAAATTGCTAATAGATGGTAGCCTCAGCATAACTTGTATAACTAGCCATAGATTCTCCCATGCTTGCTTTTTACACAGCAAATAAGAATGACCTCTTTATCCATCAGTTACTATTAGCAGTTACTACCAAATGACACAAGTTGACTAATGTATCAAGAAGAGGAAATGCTACTTACATTTAAGATGGAGTTGGACAATCTTTTTTGGCATGAAGGACAACAGGGAGCGTCAGACTGTTAACCAGAAGGCTACATGTGTGACTTTACACACACAATAAAGAAGATGATGCACAAGCAATGCATCTTTATGGACTTTCTTAATTAGGCCAGATACTTTGTCACTAAACTATTCTGTTGCCATTGCAAGTACACATAGGTTATTTTTAGAAGATAATGGTTACAGCGTCAGACTACAAACCAGAAAACTATATGTTCTAGTCCTGCGCTAGCACAAAGCCAGTCACTCTTTCTCAGCCCTAGGGAGAAGGAAATGGCATAACAGAGTTGGAAGGGATTTCCAAAAACCTTGCCAAGAAAACTATAAGAATTAATCCAGGCATTCTTAAGGAATCAAAAACTAACCAGAAGGCTCACATGCACCTTTAGAAAAAAGAAAATAATTACTCCTAAGGAACTGTGTTATTCCATTTTTCCTTGTAACCATGGTGGGTACATGCTATGTCTGCTACACAGAAGCAGCTTCAAAGTATAGAATGTGGTCTGTGAAAGAAGAAATTTTTAAAAAAACATGTTTCACAAATGAAATTAACTTACATGGCCAGCTAATGATAGGCCCTGTAAGTTCAGTCCAGATCTAAAATTGCTTAGCTATACTGTACCATTGCTTATTACCATGAGGAGCCGAGGTGGTGCAGTGGTTAAATGCAGCACTGCAGGCTACTGCTAGATCAGCAGTTCAGCGGTTCAAATCTCACCGGCTCAGGGTTGACTCAGCCTTCCATCCTTCCGAGGTGGGTAAAATGAGGACCCGGATTGTTGGGGGCAATATGCTGACTCTCTGTAAACCGCTTAGAGAGGGCTGAAAGCCCTATGAAGCGGTATATAAGTCTACTGCTATTACCAGCAAGTGTTCTGCTTTGGCTTCTATTTTCTCATGCATACAAAAGACATGCCACAATGCCATAGTGATACAAGACCCAGGACTGCATTTTTCCCCCATAGTGTATACACTTGCTCTACTTAACAGCAGCTGTAGGACCGAAGAGAACTGAAAAGTGTATAGTAGTATCATTCTTAACCTACCACAGTGGTATATTTTATATCTTGGTTGTGAACCAATCTCAGCACTCTGCAGAGGGGTAATATACTAAGGAGATCTACTGTAAAGACGTTTCTTAAAAACACTGCCCAAATTTGCCACTTTCCTTTTGGTCTGAAGGGGATTATGTGATTAGGAAAAACTGCTGCCTCAATTCCAGGACCAGCACATTGTGGCAGAACACTGGACAAAAGCAGGCTTGTAATTTTACAACTGTAACCTCCCTGTACATACATCAGGAGGGAACAACAGAAGTTATTGTCTGCTGTACTAACAAGGGAATCTTTAGGTAGATAATTGGTAAAATAATTACAATATTAAAGAGAGAAAGTACATACTATTATAAGTGTGACAAGGTCATTTCATATAAATTTTTCAAAAGAAAATACTTAAACTTGCCTATAAAAATAAAATGCTGAAGGAATAAAAAAAATGTAATGCAGTATTCATGCATACAGTATATAGCAATAAGAGAAAACTTAAACTGAACTCCAACATACTGTATCTGGAGGTTATTAGATTGGAAAAGACCATATAAATAGTCAACGTCATTTAGATGCATCACAGAGTTCCAAAATACAGGTGATCCTCACTTAAAGACCACTTGTTCAGGGATAAAGCCAGTGGTGGGTTTCTATTTTCTTTTAACTACCGGTTCGCTCGTGCAAGCACACTCGCTTACGCATGCGTGCTCGTGTGGTGCTTCTGCACATGCGCAGAAGTATCCGGGTGGGTGAGCAGAACCTCCCGCTGCCACCACTAACAGTTCGCCTGATCAACTTATGATGGCACCAAACAAATAGTACTTACGACCGGTCTTCTATATTCTGGCCACTGCAGTGTCCCCACAGTCATCTGGGTACTTGGTGACTAAACTCAGAAATTATATTACAGCATCCTATGATCACTATTTCTGACTTTCCCTGTTGGCTTCTGACAAATAAAGGCAATGGGGAAGATGGCAAGAGGTCATGAATGGGACCATATGATGTTATGCTTAACAGGATGGAATTGCTTAAAAATGGCAACTAGAAGTGCCAGAATTGCCAACGTTAAGCAACCCAATCATGTGACATCAATATTTATGACAACATCATTTAACAAAGGAAATTCCAGTCCTAAATGTGTTGTTAATCAAACACTATCTGTATATATCTTAGTTTTTGGTCTTCTTGTTGAGACATATTACCAAAGGCATTCTACAGTTTCCTGTTAAATTCTGAGAATCTCACTCATGTACTCAAAACCACTTCTGACCTTCATTAAATGTGCTGTGGTTTTGGTTAAAGTTTTAATAATTGAAAAAGAAATCTAAAAATGTAAAGCTTATAATTTTCTATTACTTAAGAATCACAGAATGGTTGCACGAGAGGACCTAGGAAAATCATTTGCTCAGTGCAGGAGTCAACTACTGCATAAATAATATTACCTCTTACTGAGGTAAGAGATCATTGCTTCTTGGTTGAATAAATTAATATGAAGTCATTGCTGATGTTTGGACAAATAGAGATCAATCTGATATGAGAACAGGAAATGAGATCACTTTCAATGCAAGGAAATGCAATCACTTTTCTCATCTTTATATGCTCAACTATTTAAATGCACAATTTCCAAAGGAGTAGCTGTTGCAGCAAAAACATCAAAGTCTTGTAGCATCTTAGCAATGAATAAATATTACATCAATTCACTGGCATCTATTCAATATGTTTTGTGACTATCTCCTATCTACAGGTAGCTCTGAGCAAGAGTCAGTTTTACATAGTTAGGGGAAACAGTCATTGCCCATTGTCAAAACAGGGAGAAATGAAAACAACACCATCCATTCACATAACATCCACTCTACTGCATGGATCAAGCATGAAAAAGAGATGCAGAAATGTCAACTTTGATTTCACTGTAAATAAAACTTCCTTCTGATACAGAAAAAAATCCCAGGGATTGCTGTGTGCCTTTTTGCTTTTCTACCATAAATTATTTAACAGGAGTTCCTGGATTATTATGTACTTGCTTACTTGATTACAGCCCAGCTGTGCCAAGAAAGACTGAATCTATGACTAACTCCAAGAGTTATATTGCATTTCCTGAGACCACTACTTATTTATTCTCCTCTGTCCACAAAAACTGCATTTATTTATTTATACCCCGCCTTTATTATTTTCACAAATAACTCATTTGTCCAAATTTACAAATCAATGTACAAGTGTATAAATCAACATTTAAGGTGACAGCGGGTACACTGTAAGATACTCATTATTTTTAATGTGCTTGCATTAATAGATGCATTTTAATGTGTTTGGGTTTCATATTATAAAATGTATTTTTTTACCAATTCAAAAGATTTTCTCTCTCCAAAATTGCTTCCAAAGATGGGAAATCACTTTCTTTTTAAAAAACCAATGATGTAAAATATTTCAACAAAGTTTTACATTTCCATTTTGCAAGGCTATCCTTCCAAATCTTACATTATAAAACTCAGAACTATAGTAAAAATTTGGCAAAACCGCCAACATTCCAAACCATGCCAACAGTAACACTAATCAGACCAAGCATCCAGGTAGGTGTAATTACATATTCCAAACAATATATACTGCTATCATTCATCCATATAAACCAATCCTATATGTGTTTATTTGAGATATGAGATACTCCACTATAATGCAACTCTAAATATGTCTATTCAGAAGATTTACTAGATTCAACGAGCGTTCTCCTTGTGTCACAATAGTTAGTCTGCAATATTGGATGTTCCAATATAATAAGTGGGTACAATGAAAGCAGTATTATTGGGAATGCTTTTTTGCTTCCTCTGTAAAACAAAAGTTACAAAAAACAGATGAATTTGAAAGTATAGATTGCATCCAGAGTATTTACAATTAGTTTTTTTAAGTTCATAATAATGGCTACTCTCAAAAGAGGTATCTTCGTGTACTTTCCTTTATCATGTTAAAACTTAATACATCTATTCAATTGGATGTTTAATGAGAAAGTACAACTGCTCCTGTGATCAGTTTCTCTAGTGACAACAGCTGTTAAAAATCACAATACATTTCAAAATATTACTAGTCCTAAAACATGGGTGTCAAACTTGCAGCCCTCGGGCTGAATGCTTCATGTGCTGGCCACACCCACACCTGGTTTACTGAATGGGAAAAAAGCCCTGATATGTCACATGATGCTGTCGATATGTCACATGACACCGACTTGAGTTTGACATCCCTGTCTTAAAATAACTGCATTCTAAGGAAAAATCAATTGCAATTTAAAAAGTAAAGACTTCCTCAAGTTGAGTTGAGCTCAGGGTGCTCCTTTCAAACTCCCACAAGGTGGAGGGGTGTGGGGAGAGGTTGTGGCAGTCCTTGGCAACAATATTAAACTGCTTTTACTTTCTTCCAGTCTAGCTCACAGACAACCAAGTGTGAACGTGCTTACTTTTTCATTGTTGACTTAATTTTAGCTAGATAATGCAGAATAACATGATGTCAGACTAGTTTCATAACTGGTGGACATAGAACAATATGTACAATGAAAGCTGTTTCTTATAAGGCAGTTGATCAACTCACAATTACTCACAAACTTGAATAAGAAAAATAATGAGCAATCTATGCAAGCTTATTTCTTTCATGGCTTATTAGCACAGAATCTTAGAATCTAACAATCATTCATAATAGAAGAACCCAATATGGTTCAAATAACCACAGGGAATTTACTTTCCTTTAGCAATTGAAACAATCTTTTTTTTTAAAAAAATAGACAGTTTACCGGAATTGACCAGAAGATTTTAACTTCTGCAACTGAGCACTAATCCAACACACACATTCCCACAAAATAATGGTATGAAAAAGAACCACCTCCGATGTAACCAGAATTCAAAATAATTATACAGCTCTAAAAAGAAAAAATATAATTATATATAAACAGGAAATAGATTAAGAAGCAAGAGCATAATTACATCTTAAATTGAAGAAGCTGCAAGTGAAAGTTAATGCCAAAGAAAGAAGAGACAGTAGTGAATATTAGATAAGGAAGCAGGGATGATAACTGGGTCAGAAAAAGGAGCCAAATATAAGTGACATGTTCCTAAATACAGCATGACAAGCCTGCTTGTAAAGCTAGAAGTGGGACAGTGGCTAAAACAAACAATGCAAAAGAAAATCCAAACATTATTATGTACTCCATGAACTTGAACCTAAGAGAGGTAAAATGAGAACTGAAATCAGTTCTGTGAAAAGCGGAGATGACAACAGTTCTTTTGAAACACTTTGGATAAGGAGAAGATGGGAGATCACCCACATGCGCTCCAAATGGATGCTCTTTACAAGTAAACTACAAGACAGCAATCCCAAGCAGATTTCAACTGGGAGATGGGAACAGACATCTTATTCACAACTATGGTTGACACTTTCTCAAGAAAACCAAGTTCATAAACTTCTAATTACATTTGTAAATTGCTTTTTAACTACTTTTAAGCTAGTAGAGGGCTTTGGCTCAAAAAGTCTAAAAATGGGTAAGTTTTACTTCAATCCTTAACTAAAGAAAATTGTAATAATAATTTTTAAAAATTAAATAAAGAGCAAAAAGCCAAATAACACTTTGATCCTAGAAAGTGACAAATGAATTAAGGCTCCAGATAAATTAGGAATAAAATTTTGGAATTAATGATAAACAATTCTTCCCTTGGAAAAAAGATTTGTTTGGCAATTTGCAAGACAAAACAAAAGTAAATAATTTTGAAAATTGGCCAGTAGAAGGAATTAAAGAGTTTAGTTAAAGGAGAAAAAATATACAATACAATAACAGCTAATTAACTGTGATATAAAATAATACCAAACATTATAACTTTGAAAATACTGAATGACACTTTTGAAAAATGGAATTAGAATTTAGCATCAACAATGTGAATAGTGATGTTTGCTTCTGTGGATAGATCAAAAGATGTAATGAAAGAAAAAGATCAAGTTTTATTTGTTAAGGCAGAGATGGCATCAGAAGTAGATCTACAAATGATAGGGTACAAGAATGACATGGAAAAGAATATCATACTAAGATACAATAGAAACCAATTGATTTTTTAAAAATAAAAATGGAAAATAAAGTAGTAAACTAACAGACTGACCTGATTTTTTTACAAAAGAGGCTTGCTAAAGCTTTGAAGAATCTTGTGACAAAGGATGAAAAAGAAATTAAACCAAATTCTGTGATGTTATTTGAAGACTAATGATTAAAACCGTTAAGAAGTAAAAAGGATGATACAGTTGATTTATTTAATCAAATTTGATCAAATATTTTTTATTTCTGGTAACCCTTAATGGACTTTCTGCTAACAGTAGGACTGAAAAGATTATGCATTATGAATTGGTCTGTAGATAACAGATGGGATGAAAAGATCATTAGTTGTAAACTAAAAGGGGTTGAACGGTTATTAAAAATGTTTATACTGGTGAGATGAGCAAATGCTTAGTAGAAAGAACAGAAATCTACATTTTTACTAGAAATCCAGAAAATAAAATAATGAATTCTAACTTGAGAGAAACATAAACCACACCTGAATTGGACACATGGTTAAAAAGGAGCCCCTCAATGGGATAGGAAAGAGGTTTTCACATCATAAGATTAAGGAAAAATGCTCTGAGGGGTCCATGGTGCTCTCTGAGCTTGGTCGTTTTCTTGCAGACACTTCACTATCCAAACTAGGTAACATCATCAGTGCACTTCAACAAAACAACCAAGCTCACAGAGCACCAAGGACCCCTCATTTCAAGCCTGAGCTATAAATATTGCCATCTATCGGCAAAAAACCACTTTATTGCACACATTATTCACTGACTCATGGCACCCATGCCTCAGTAGGACTATCCAACAGAGCAATATTGGGTGTACCAAGGTACACCCATACTACACCTATCCTCCGCGAGCTGCACTGGCTTCCCATTGGTCTCCGAGCATGATTCAAAGTGCTGGTTATCACCTTTAAAGCCCTACATGGCCTAGGACCCGGATACCTACGAGACCATCTACTGCCGCATACCTCCCTAAGACCAATAATATTGCACAGGATGGGCCTTCTCCGGGTGCCTTCAGCTGGACAATGCCAGCTGGCGACGCCTCGGAGTAGGGCCTTCTCTGTTGCCGCTCCGGCCCTATGGAATGAGCTACCCCCAGAGATCCGGACCCTACCCACTCTCATGGCCTCCGTAAAGCTATTAAAACCTGGCTTTTCTTGATTGAGGTCCAGCCCCCCTTTGATTGGGTGCATGTTGTGTTTTCTTCTTAATCTTGTTGTATCTTATTGTTTTAATCCTTTTTTAATATTTTTCATTTCTGTAAGCCGCCCGGAGTCCTCCGGGATTTGGCGGCCTATATATTCAATAAATGAATGAAATGACATTTAAATGTACCAAGCTTGGACTGTCTAGGGTTAGGCAGTGAGAGATTAAGAGTGCGTGAAGGCGAGAGATGGGTTGGATCGCTATTTAGTTTAGCTCAGAAGCAAGCCAGCTCAGTCTCAAGGGCTCATGAATGGATGAAAAAGTGATAAATCCTCCTTCACATATGAACTCTAGCAACTGTCATTTAAGGCATGCAAGCTAACAAAATTACCAGTGACGGGTAAATTTATCTTCCATTCATTTCTTTAGTTCCTTGTTAAAACAGTCTAAATTGGCAGCTGTCAGGAGATGTGAAGACAGTTTCATTATATTTTGTATAAAAAATGTTACAGTTAGTCCAAAGTCTCCCCAAATGTATAGCTATAGTGAATGTCTCCAGATCCTACTTTGGGAGATAATTAAATCAGCCCTGGGTTTTTGAATAAGTGTTTGTGCCAAGGGTTGCAAAACTCTAAGAGCAATAGGCACAGCCATTATTTTTCACACCCAATACTTTTGATGCCCCTGAATTCAATTTTTAAAATCATCCCTCACAATACTGACCAAAGTAGCTCCACTGTGAGATGGGTGGCAAATAAATTTAATAATAAATAAAAGTAAATAAGCACCATTGTGGCTTATTGTAAGTCTACAGAGTTCCTTTGAAATGAAAGGTTAAATGTTGGCTACACATTTTAAATTACTAGTGGCACCCCAAAAACAGGTTAAAATGAAGGTGAGAAACCAATATAAAGATTCTCTAACACAAACTGCAACACATTAAGAGAGCAGTCATTTTCTTACGCACGTGCAATTATCTTTCCATTATTAAGCCTCATTCATGAGGAGGAACTTATAGTTATTAATTTGTATTAGCAGATTAAGCGCTTCAGGCAACAAGCTCATTTATTTATCTATTGGGGGCCAATTCTAACAAATCAAATTAAAAATCACGTTCCTTCAGCATATTTCAGACAAATTAACACTATAAGGCTGGTATTAATTCAAATTACGTGAGCTGATAAAAAGTAAAACTTTTCTTAAGAGAAGGTGATTCTCCACCGATTGCAGTTGCAAGATAAAGAAATGAATATAGCAGACAGCTAAAGACTGTCACTGGGGATGGTATATATACACATCCTCCTTTTATCTGCAGAGACTGCAGCTTGGCAGGCTTTTAACTGAAGTTAGTGCTGATCCGACACAAGCCACCAGATCAAGCTGACATGGCAGAAGGGTGGATATGAAGGTGAGAAGGAGGGGATTATTCTACCCTCTTGTAATTTGCTTAGCAATTTCTCGCCACCTGCCAATCCATCAAATACGTCAGGGGTGCAAGCAAATGAGCATGCCCAGTGATCCAGATGACATCAGCTTGATCAATGCTTAGGATTGGAAGACTGCAGTAGCAATGAGGGAAGGCAGATGAAAGAGTCAATCGAGGCTGACTCCATTCAATTCCCCACAATTGCTTTTGCTGCAGTTACGGAAAGCAGGAAATCCAACTCTGGAGCACCTTGCAAGGAAAATTTCCCTCCGCAGAAGCCATCCAAATGAGGCAGGTATAGAATGCACTTTTGCCCATACATTAGCCTTCACCCTGCCTGATTTACCAATGCAATCCAAGCTGTGTCTATATCTATAAATATTCCTGGTGGTCTTCAGTGGAATGCATTCTGGCTTTACTGAAACCTTCAATAAAATAGGCCAAGGAAATTAACATTAAAAATGTGCATTTGATGCGGCACATTTCCCCCTCCCCCAACTGATATCTATCTCCATCAACCCATCAACCTACTTTGCCTGTCTCCCAGTGTGGTTGCTAGACTACAATACTTGGGCCACACACACACACAAGATTATTCTTCACACTGCACACTGATTCTTTGTGTCTCTCGACCTATACTTACACCAAAACAAGTAAACTTTGTAAACACCTAAGTGGTTTCCCATTGAAACATTCTAAGTGAATTCACATTACACCTGCAAACTGATTTGTTGGGTTTGAGACCACCTGTCATACTCTTTTTATCCAAAGCTTTTTTATTCCTGTGCTGGAAAAAAAAAGCAAGAGTTCTTGTCCTTTGTGAGTTTAACCCAATTTCCAAGTTGGGGGTGGGAGGGAGAGAAGCAGGCAGTGAAGAGAATTCCCCCCCCCCATCCCAATCTCCATTTCCCAATCCTTCCCTTTGCCAAATTTGGCGCTCAAGGTGAAAGGAGCCTTGGAGAACTTCTAATCCACAAACACACAGACACACACACGAGAGCAGTTAATGTTGGGAACAATGGACGGAGGAAAGGAGTACAATGCGGTGCAGCGGCACGCCATTCAGCCCCCCCCCCCCCGGAGTAAGACTAAGGGGACTGGGGGGGAGGGGGAGAAACAAATCCGTCAGGGTCTCCCCCGTGGCGTTCCCGAGAGGAGTTCGGAGCCGAGCGAAGGAGAGAGGGGGAAAAAAGCCCAAACGCAACTCTTCGCGGCTGGATGAAAAACCCCAACCCGGGGGAAAGACTTACCCCGACGATCACCGTGTCCTCGCCTTTAAATTTCGGGATGAATTTGTCCCCGCGCAGGATCTCCGCCTCGTTGAGGGGTCGGAACCGGCACATCACTTTGATGCTGCATTCGGCCGGGTCCGCCATCGCGACGGGCGGCGGGGGTGGATTCGGCGATCGGCGGACCGAGGGGCGCGCGGCTGATTGAGGCGGCGGATTCCTTTCTTCCCACCTCGGGGAGGGTTAAAAAATAATGTGTGTGTGTGTATATATATATATATATATATATATACACACCTTTGGGAGGAGGAAGAGGAGGAGGACGGGGCGACTGGTTATTTTAGCGGCGGGGGAGGCATGGGCCGAAAGAAAGGAGCCGAAGCCCGGTCAGAGGAGAAAGCGGCGGCGGCGCCGAGGCATTCCCGGCTCTTCACGACCTTCAGGCTCCAGACCGGGAAGAAAACAATGCGGAGGCCGCGGCCCCGGTGCTTCGGCTGCCTCGCCCAGAGACCTGAAGCCGCTGCTTGGAAGCTTTGCGGGGAGGGATGGAGAAGGAGGTTGCTAAATGAAGCCAGGTTTTATTTATCTACATCCCCCTCCCTCTCACGCCTCTCCCCAGCGCCGCGGTAGCGTGGCCGGTGCTCCCGCTCTCGCAGCCACCATCCTGCATCTCTCTCTCTCTCTCTCCCCCACTTTGCTCTCTCTCCTCCCCCCCCCATCCCCGAGGGCTTTGTGACTTCACCGCATTACATCAACTCTTCCCCCAGCTCACAGGCTTGAGGGGGAGAAAAATCACCGGCGCATCCTGGGAGCTGTAGTTCGGCCAGAACCCAGGTAGGTAGGGGCATGGGGAGGGGGAAGAGGGCGGGGCGACGAGGCCAGAGGAGGCTGGCCGTTGCGACGGCGGCGCATCTCGCCAGGCGCTGGAAGTGCTTGTCTGCGGGATGCTGAGCTTTAGAAAAGGGGGCTTTAAAAATAAGGAGTGGACAGGCAGGGTGAGGGGTGAGTAACCGCTAGGGTTTGTTCTTAGGTCTACTCTAGGCAATGTGGCACCCTGGGAAATAGGGTTTCTTCCAGGTAACTCCTTGGGAGCTACTGCTCTCTTTGTTTTTTAATAGTTATTTTTTTAAAAAATAGTAGAATCAGAAGTAGGTGGGCTGCACTGCAAAAGCACTAGCCACTATTTTTTATTTATTTATTTATCAAAATGTGCCTGGGCATTTCAGAGATGTTCATTGGGGGGGAGGAAATAGGTACGTGGTCCTGCTCCAATGCTTGGTTTGGAAATGGTCTCCCCACTACAGGTAATATTAAATAGGCTTAATGGGGACCATACTTTGTAGTAATAAATTGTTTTATGACTTGCTACACTTGTTACTGCAGCTGTTTTTTAAAATGGTGCCTTCAAGTTCTGGTTGACTTTTGGACATGGGTTGTCACTTTTCTGCTATTTTTTCAGGGGAGAGATTATATATTTTTTACACACACACACACACACACACACACACACACACACACACACACACACTATATATATATATATATTATTATTACTACACACACACACACACAAGTATTTTCAGGAACTGGAGCCAATGCAATGGGAGGATAGAGTAAACCTTTGCTGTCCTTATTTTCTTTCCATATGATGGAATGTTATAAAGGGAAGAAACAAAATGTGGTATATTGCAGAATTTTATTTCATATCTGATCCAGGATAGAGATAGAGATAGAGGGAGGGAGGGGATCTCTCTAGTCTCCCACTGCATTGGCTCCAGTTCCTGAAAATACTTATGTATGTATATGTATGAATGCAGGGGTGGGCTTCAAAATTTTTAACAAGGGATTCTCTGTCCGGTTGATGGGTGGTCGTGGCCATGGCCAAGTTGACCTCTTGCACCACGGCAGGTGTGTGTGTTTGTGTTTGCCCTCCCTAGGCTCCAGAGGCTTTCCTTGCTTTCCTCGAGCCTCTGGGAGGGCAAAAACCTCCTCCCCATTCTTCGGAGGCCTATTTTCTGCCTCACCAAGCCTCCATGCACACCCTGCACTTACCTGCATCCAAAACGGGCCATGTGGGAACTCCTGGGAGAGGAGGGATGGAGTGGATGGGGCCAACCAGGAGTAGGATTTGGGGGTTCTCCGAACTGCACAGAATCTTAGCTAGAACCCCTGCAAACCCCCAGCAGCCCACCCATGCATGCATGCATGTATGTATGTATGTATGCATGCCTTCCTTAACCACTAGATCAAACTGGCTCTCCTTGCTCCTTCTTGCTTATTCCTTCTCCCTGTTCCTTCTTGTTCTTCTAACTCCCTTAACTTAAACCTCCCCCCCTCCCCCAAAAATAAAAAGAGATAAAAAAAGATTATTAATTTGGCCTAAAGCAAGGGATTTTGTTGCAATTGATTTGAGAGATTTCTGGTACCCTTTTCCTTGAAAAATATTCAGTGTTGGCTTCCTATAAGAATTCTTATGGCCCAATCCTGCATCATCTCTTTCTTATTTTTGATATAACATCTTCAGGTGGTTCAGGGAGGTTGACAAGTAGTTTGGTTTGGGACTTACTTCCCCTGAGACTTATGGTTTGGGGCTTTCCAGAACCTGCTTTTAGACTATGGAATGAGCATCCTAAGGCTCTTTGGACAACCATCAATTATCACATCTTAAATAAGAGTTGAAAATGTATTTTAGTCAGAGTACAGCAGAAGGTGACCACAAATAGGATGATGTTGTAAAATCTGGCCCTAAACAAGTGAAATCTAAACTTTAACAATTTTATTGTTCATGGATTTTTCATTGTTCAGATTGTACAGCTATTTGCTACGGTATGAGATTCCATGTATCATTAATTTCAATACTAAATAGTTTTAGTTGGTTATTGTAGATTTGTAGTTTATGATGTGATTATTTGCAATGATTGGTTGTCTTTCGTGTTTTAATTGTTTAATTATCTCTTGAATTGTTGTTATGTACCAAGTTGTAAACTTTTTGCCGTGAAGCTGAATTCATACAGCATAAGTCATAAAATGGTTTCTTTGTGTCTCAGCATGTCACAAGAACAAAGTAATTAATGCCTTGTAAACTATGTTTTATGATTCGTATGCTATATGAACTGCCAATTATTTTATAAATCATGGTTAAATAAACTGATTTATTGCAGTAAATTGTTGAAAGAAATGTCCATCTGGGTTCACTTCTAAGTGGGGAAAAAGACACTGGGAACATAGAGACTGCTTGGAAAGATGGTTTAATGGTGGACAGGATCACATGGCTTAAGTCCCTGAGCAGAAAGGGGAAGAGATGCTTAAAGTGCCCTGGTTTTATGCCCTCTCTGTGTGCCCCACCCCAGAACTTCCTGTTGCTGTGTAAGAAATGCATTCCGATTGGTGGTCAGACTCCCAGGGGGTGGGGGTCTTAGCTAACTTTGTAGGCTGTCCTGAGACCCAAGCTTGTTTGAGCCACTGGCTGATGCAAACTTCCCAGGTGCCATGTGATGAGTTTCTGTTTGCTATATGGGTCTTCCTGAAGGAGGTAGATCTTCATTATGTAGAATAGACCGGCTCAAGCCTTAATGGCCCATTGACAAAGATTATGGGGGGATGAGTTCCTGCCTCCCTTTTAGGTGGAAATATTCTAGCCTTTTAATATTTCCTAAAATATTTCATTTTCCTAGTAGAGGGGTGGGTGCTAATTTCCTTCAGTATGGATGTAGCATTTAAATAGGTAAGCAAGATAAAATTTGGGGGTCTACTACTGATAATTACTAGAAACAATATATCTTTTTGCAGTCTGACATTCAATCACACCTACTAAGTTGGAACAATAGTTTAGGCTGGCTAATTTATGGTTTCTTAAATTGTGGGAACACAAGCAATTAGGTTAATCCATCTAACCAAGAATTAATGTGTTTTTTTAAAAAAATATATAGTTTACTAATAGTATATCTAGGAATAAGCTTCATTTGAGCACAGGAAGATTTGCCTTCAAGGAAGTTTATACATATTGGATTATAACAGGAATTCAAAAGAGATTCTTAATTTCAAAACTGTCCATCCTCATCCAAACCAAATCACATTCAAGAAGAGGAAATTAAATCTGTTTATAAAGTGTCCACAGTTAAAAGCTGAGCAAAACACCCAGCCAGGGAAATGAAAAAGGAACATTGGTCCTTACCTGAACGTTAGTTTTCAGCGTGTAGATATGGGAGGGGCTATCCATGGGTATCAACACAGCCTGATTGGTCCAGAGACTGAAGGAATTTCTTAGCCACACTTCCTCCTCCCTTCTGACTGCCAGTTTTCCGTAAGGCCACCTGAAAGGCATAACAAGACAACCAGGCCACCCGCAGCCCTTCACCTAACCACTACGTCTTGCTAGGGAGGGATGTAGCTCCTCTCATATCTACACACAGAAAACTAATGTTCAGGTAAGGACCAACATTCCTTTTTCCTGTGTGTGATATGGGAGGAGCTACTCGTGGGACGTACCAAAGCTATCGTCCCTAGGGAGGGAGTCTAGGATGTAGAAGCTGGGGTGGCTATCACCTATTGGAGAACCCTGTGACCAAAGGAAGCCTCAGCAAATACAAAGGCATCCAT
This sequence comes from Thamnophis elegans, assembly GCF_009769535.1. Lineage (NCBI taxonomy): Eukaryota > Metazoa > Chordata > Lepidosauria > Squamata > Natricidae > Thamnophis > Thamnophis elegans. Next base: position 38,716,052 of record NC_045541.1, read on the forward strand.
CCAATAATGACGAATAAAGGGCAATGGGGTGGACCACGTGGCTGTCCTGCAAATGTCCTCAAACTGAGCCCTGGTTGACCAAGCTGCCTCGATTGCCGCACTCTGCATGGAATGGGCCATAATCCCTGCAGGAAGGGCCTGACCCGAGACCTCATAGGCCGTGATGGTGGAAGGAGTGACCCTAGCTCCCATAGTAGTGGGTAGGAATGACACAAACAAAGCCTCAGACCTGCGGGTCGAGGCCGTGTGTCGGAGGTATATCCGAAGAGTGCTTCGGATATCTAATCTGTGTCACAGGCGTTCCCTGTCATGAGAAGGGCAGGGCAGAAATTCAGGAGAACCACCTCCTGCACCCTGTGGAAAGGGGAGTTCACTTAGGTAGGAAGGACAGATCCAACCTGAGGACCACCCGGTCCTGATGGAACACACAGAGGTCCCCCTGGATGACAGAGCCCCCAGCTCCGAGATACATCTGGCTGATGTTATTGCCACCAAGAACACCACCTTTAAGGTCAGGAGCCGAGGATGCACCATCCTCAAGGGCTCGAAGAGTGACCCCATCAGAGCCCGAAGAACCAAGGGCAGATCCCAGGAGGGGAATGTATTGTGGGCGGGAGAATATTCACCACCCCCTCCCCAAAGGAAGCATTTGGTCGACGGACGCCTTGAGGTCTTGATGGTTGTGATGACCCTTGATGAGAGTTTGGCATTTCTCAGGAGGCTCCGCTCAAGTACCAGGCGGTTAAGTGGAACCACTGAGGCTCCGAATGGACCAGCATCCCCTGGCACAAAGAGATCACCTGAGGAATTCTCCATGGGGGCGAGATGGACATCTGGACCCGGTCCGTGAACCACCGCCATCTGGGCCAGTGCGGGGCCAGGAGAATGATGACAGCCCTCTCTGCCTCTACCTTCCTCAGGGTCCCTGGGATCAAGGGAAAGGGTGGAAATGCATAGAGTAGTCCTCTCGGCCAACTGCTTCGCAGGGCGTCTGTCCCCTCTGTTCTCCACACTGGAAACCGCAAAAAAAGCACAGGAGCTGTGCGTTTGCCAGGACTGCAAAGTGTTGAATCTCTGGCAAATCCTCCGGAACAGATCGGGGTGGAGCTGCCACTCCCCGTGGTCCACGGTTGCACAGCTGAGCCAGTTGGCCTGGTGGTTGGCCATCCCTGAAATGTGTCTCTCTGCCCATGACCTGAGCTTCAGGGCTTTGAGCCACAGGCTCCTCAAGTGTGTGCCCCCCTGGCGATTCACATGCGCTTTTGTGGTGACATTGTCCATCAGAAGAACATGCTGGCCAGCCAAGATGTTGTGAAAGCTGCCTTCAACTCCAGCCAATTTAGATTGTGGCGCAGGTCTGATGTCATCCACCGACCCTGTGCCGGCTAGGAGCCCATCAGCATCCCCCAGCTGAAAAGGCTTGCATACATCATAACCATGATACGGGATCAGTGCCCTGAACTCGACTCCCCGATCCAGCGCTGGAGACAGCCACCACCGGAGGGAAAGCTGCACGTCCGCCGGCAAGGTGATGAGAACTGCAGAATTGCTGAGCAGCCGCCGTTGGTACGGAATGAGCGCCCATTGGCCTGGAATGCAAATGAAAATTGATTGATTTTGATTTGATTGATTTTATTATATTTATATGCCGCCCTTTCCCCCCGAAGGGGACTCAGGGCGGCTCACAATTCAAATCAGGGAAGGGGGGGTACAGACAGAAAATAAAAGACAAAACATAACAATACATAATTTAAAAACACACAACAGTCATACCATTCGAGATAGCAATAATAATAATAACAGTAGACTTATATACCGCTTCATAGGGCTTTCAGCCCTCTCTAAGCGGTTTACAGAGTCAGCATATTGCCCCCAACAACAATCCGGGTCCTCATTTTACCCACCTCGGAAGGAAGGCTGAGTCAACCCTGAGCCGGTGAGATTTGAACCGCTGAACTGCTGATCTAGCAGTCAGCCTGCAGTGCTGCATTTAACCACTGCGCCACCCCAATTCTGCTTTCGGGTGCCCTTCCTCCCGTCCCAGACTCAGTCTGTGAACGTTAGTTGGCACACTGCCCAGCACAATTAGCTCACCTTGTTCTCCTAAGCCCGAAGAAAAGGTAAACAAGCTGTCAAACGGCTGATGAATTGCTGTTTAGACAGTTTAACGCAACCAGGAATCCGGAGCTGTTAAGAACCAGCTCCCACCGGCAACCCCCCCCCACTGGAAGTTGGCAACACTTTTTTCTTATCCTTATTCTCTTCATGATACGGTCCAGGGCCTCCCCAAACAAGGAGGAGTCTGAGTAAGGCGCTGCCGCCAGATTCCATTTGTTCTTATTGTCCACCTGTCAATTGCGCAGCCGGAGGAGATGCCTGGCCATCACAGATGTGGACAGGGCCCGAGACGCATACTTGACAGAGTCAAGCGTAGTGTCTGTGGAGAACTGGGTCACGGACATGATCTTAGTAATATCCTGCAGAAGGCGTTCATCAGATGCCAGGATATGGTCCCATAACTGGCGCAGTCATAGGAGCATGGCACGATTGAAATAGGAAGCTGCTGCCGCCGACTTAATGGCTCACACAGAGGCTTGGAAATTCTTACGTAAGGTAAGCTATGTGCGCTTATCCTCAGGCTTAAGCTTATCAGCAGTGTCACCCGACACTATGGTCAAGGAGGTTGCCAATGCCACCACTGTCGCATCCACAGTGGGGACTCCAAGAGCCTATGCAAAGGCCTGAGCTATATTATAGAAATGACAGTCGTTACTCCCAGGATTGGGGAATGCTGAAGGCTGCACCCACTGCTTCTTCACAACCTCCAGAAAGAGAGGGGCCACTGGGACCTCTTCCTTATTGGAAGATGTAGCAGTGAACATGACCTGACCCGGGTCCCTAGGCTTGGGAGCTCCCGGGGTGCCCCCCCAATCTAGTGGTAGCCCTAACCTTATGCAGGAGTGTCTTGAAATGCGAAGGAACAAACAAACCCAGGAAGGCCGGGGATCAGGAGGGAGAGCCTCCTCATACTCAGAAAACTCAGCCTCATGCTGGGCCTCCTCCCCCATGACAGATCCTTCACTGACCATGGATGGGGAGTGTGGCCTGGAAGCCTCCTGGGAAGAAGCCCTATCACTAGAGCACCCGACCTGAGACCTCTCACGAGGTTCCCTGTGGCCCTGAGAACAGACTCATTGCTTGCTCAGGCCTATGGCAATGCCCTGAAATATGGCAGAGGCAATGAGCCTCCTGATGCTCCCTGGATGTAGATCCAAATCTTCCAGATCTTCCTCAGTGGGCCTCTGAGTCTCAGCCCCTTGGGGGGCCAAAACAGGGGGGAGATAATCCTGAGAGGTGCCCTCCAAAGGATCCCTCATAACATCACTAACTGCCCTGGGGGAAGGAGGAGATGGAGAAACCTCCTTCCCAGTCTGCCTGGAAGGCCTGCCAGGAGACCCTGGAGAGGAAATGGAAGGACTAAAGCCCCTGGCAGGTGATCTCAATCTGTGCAATGGGCTGGCCCTGCTGGCCCAAGTCTGCTGTTGCCTGCCTGTGGGTTCCTGAATTGCAGCCCTGGAAGGGTGCTGGGTGGCCAGAAGCTTTTAGGTAGCTGTCCTGGTGCGTGGGCTGGGGTCGCTCTCTTCTGCCCCGAGGCCCAGTGCTCCCATGGGGATTCTGGCCCAGTTGCAGCCCTGGTTGCTATCATACTCACAGCCTGGCCTCTGCCAACAATGCCACTGAAAAACCCTCAGGCCCTGAGGCTATGGGAAATCTGCAGCTGCTTCCAGCTCTACAAGCTCTCCCCGGCCTCGATTAGTGGCCGCAATGTGGAGAAACCCAATCCGGTATTCAACGCCACATTCAAAATGGCCACTGCTTCATGGTGCCTGGAGGACGCCCAAAATGGCCATAGCCTCATGTGCCTGAAGGACACTCAAGATGGCCACCACCACCTGGAACTTTGCTGCTCAATCGCAGCACACTTCCCAGACGTGCCGAAACTCTGCAGATCAACCTTGCTGGAGCAGCCTTTCCCGGGGAGCTGTGAAGAAGAGGCTGTCGCCACTGAATTCCCAGGGACTGGGCAGTGCTCCACATGGCAATCATAGGGAAGAGAAAACGCCGATCTGGTTCTCCACCTCCTCCAGGTGGCAACAGAAAAACGGCCCCTTTACAGCCAGCAGCTCAGGTAATTTACAATTTAGAATATCCAATTAGTCAAATAAAGATAGTTTTAATAATTCAAGCAGGAGCCAAAAAACACTGTCTGCTTGGACCAAAGACTGAAGGAAAACTGGGAGCCAGAAGGAGGAGAGGGTGTGGCTAAGAAATTCCTTCAGTCTTTGGATCAATCAAGGCTGTGTTAATACCCACGAGTAGTCCCTCCCATATCACACACAGGAAAATGCCAGAATTTTCAGTTTCACTTAAAAATAGCAGTAGACTTATATACCGCTTCATAGGCCTTTCAGGTCTCTCTAAGCGGTTTACAGAGAGTCAGCATATTGCCCCCAACAATCTGGGTCCTCATTTTACCCACCTCGGAAGGATGGAAGGCTGAGTCAACCCTGAGCCGGTGAGATTTGAACCGCTGACCTGCTGATCTAGCAGTAGCCTGCAGTGCTGCATTTAACCACTGCGCCACCTTGGCTCTATTGTAAAATAAACTCTGTGGGGTTCAACAGAGATAGCTCAAAGGTAAATAAGATTAGGACTGCATATCTGAACAATAGACTACTAAACTAGTGTCAGAAGGAAGAAATGGCATGAGAGAGATTTCCCTTTTACCACTTGTGTCATCATAGTATCTTCTATGATACTTAAAACACAAGAAGGCAACGATATTGAAACATAGAGCATTGGGGGGAAAGTGACTTATGTCCATTTTTCACACTTATGACCGTTGCAGCATCCTCGTGGTCACTTGATCAAAATTCAGACGCATGGCAACTGGTTCGTATTTATGACGGTCGCTGTGTCCTGGGGTCATGTGATCACCCTTTGTAACCTTCTGACAAGCAAAGTCAATGGGGCTGGCCAGATGCGCTTAGCAACTGCATTGATTCATTTAACAACTGTGTCAAAAGTCATAAAATGGGGCAAAACTCAATTCAGTTAGCAACAGAAATTTTGCACTCAATTGTGGTCGTAAGCCGAGGACTACTTGTATGATCATATAACCTCTGCTTAAAAGGGGAAAAAAGTATTGAGAATTGTTTAATAAGCAAACCCATGGGTTGTATGGTTTCATACAATAAAGTCAAGATAAACCAGAATGATTCTCTACATAAAATAGTCTATTAGTATTATACATAGGTTTCTGCACCAGTTTGCATTTACCAGATTATTTTAAAGGTGCAAATAAGATTGTGTTTTAAGAATTTGGTTTGTTTTGCGCCAAATCTAAAAGTCTAATAGCCAAGCTCCTATGTTTTTCATTGCCAACTTTCCGCATGATCATTTATAACTGCTAAAGAACAAGACACTTTGTTCTGATCACATTATAAAGGTGGTTTTAAAGTATTTTGGAATGCGGTGACATATGTACATTTCTTAATTAATTCTCAGAATATTACACTGCTTCATTATTGTATTCGTTCCTCAATTATTTGCTAAGAGATGACCTTCAACATTATTCAAAACTGTCATCTGCTTACTGCATTAAATTTGAGATGGAAAGAACTGTTGCAGCAGTCACAGTATTTCCTATTGTAATCATTTGAGGCCATATGCCAAATAAGATTTTCCAAAAATAATGATTTTTACTCAGAGATTCTCCAGGTTTTAACTTATATAATGTTTCTAAATTGTAAACAAGTATTGTTATGTTGAAGTATTCTTTTAAAAAAATATTTGGAGCTACAATGGCATGTTGAAGACAAGGCAATATATTTTTAGATTAAGTAAAGGTGCTTATTATTTATTAATGGATTTTACTAATAATTATTGAAACTATATTAATTTCTGTTAATCAACTAAAATTTTAGAAGCACAACTTCCAGTCCGTAAAAATGGATTTTTATTGCAGTGATCCTTTATAGAGTTGTGATACCGCTGCATAAAAGCAGCTATGCTGAAATGATTGATTCTAAAAATAATTAATTCTAAAAATAAATGATTGTGTTTGGAAAGATTTACTTACAAAAGCAGAAGATGAAAAATCGGTGGATGGATAGAATCAAATGTAAGAACTCTATTAAGTTTATAAGCATATGTCTACATAATCACCAGGAATTAAATCCAACTTGTTGACTAAACAAAAATACTACTTGCAAGCAGTGTGTGTGTGCATACGTCTGTGTATAAAACATATTTTTCGGACTATAAGATGCTCTGGACTATAAAATGCACCTAGTGTTTGGGGAGGAAAAAAAATCTGCCTCTGCCTCCCAGCATCCATCAGGTATTCATCTGGCCCATTCAACACCACTGCCCCTTCACCGTGGCATATTCTTTTCTGGAACTCAGTAAATGTTTGCACAACTAGTTTCACTAGTTGATAAGATATTAATACATTAAATTATCTCCAGCTTATCGATTATAGAGATTATTTAAATTATATTTTGCTTTTTTTCTACTCTTGGTATAATGTCAGACTTGAATTTGGCAGTCACAACATGACAGAAACTTCCCAGGGACATCACCTACATAGTGAAGTATTTCTTTTCCTGCAGTTATTATATTCATGGAGTTCCAAACAGGCAGCCTATTCAGTATGATCTGGACCAGGGGTGTCAAACTTGCACCCCACAGGCCGAATGCGTCACATGCTGGCCCCGCCCGGTTTAGCAAAGGAAGAAAGTCCTGATGTGTCACGTAACACCACCATGATGCCACAAGTTTGACACCCCTGACCTGAACCCATTTATGAAGAGTGAGATAAGACACTGCTGGTGTGCCAAATTATTTTTAAAAAGTTTTGATGAATAATGTCGTTGATACCCACTCTGAGCCAGATGCCAGTGGACTGAATCCACAGTGGTGAGCAAAGCACTATCTTGTGTTATCTGGGATTTGTTTGAGCTTGAGAATAGACTCGGATCCTCTGTGGTGTAAACACTGCCATCTGGGTATGTGATTATCCCATTACCTGTGATGACCTCAGTGACAGACAGACAGAGTGCAATTAGGAAACTTTCAGATGCTTGAGAGAACCATGCTATATATCTTAAAAGAGGCTGTATGTCTTCTCTGGAAGAAGCCCTATGTGGAACAGCTGCTTTTAACCATTTCTGCTTGGTGTCCAACGTTTCCTGGTGGCTTAGCTACAGATAATCCTAGAAGAAATGGATTATCTATCATGGGACAAAAATAGCTTTGATTGCTCTGGTGGATGACCCTCACCCGGATCCTTTATGGGAAAGTGCACCTCAATACTCCTGTAAGATCTCTCTGTGGCATGTGATACTATTGGCTTGTGGTATCTTGCCACGCTGCACACAAGGCTGGGGAGTCGGAAACAGTCCTTCAAGTTTCAGCTTAAGATCATTCCAGTCATTAATTATGGCAACACTTGATCCAGCAGTTGTTTCAATTCAAGGCATCAGGGAGTTTGGTGCTCTTCCCCAAGCTATTTAGCATCTAAAACCTTGGGAGAGGTCGAGCCAGAGCAAAGATGTCCTAAAAAAAATGGTGCCTGGATTCTGACAGGGTTTGAATGGAACAAAATGATGCTAGATTGCCTCCAAAACCAAATTGTTTTTCAGCAATAAACATTCAGGAACGTTCCCTGATAGGATAGAATGGCACTGTGTCTAAAGGTGTTGATTCATGATCTTGACTTGTAGGTATTGCTTGAGCAACAGGTGGAGGCTACAGGGCTTTTGCCAAGCTTTGCCTGGTGTGCCAATTACAATCCTATCTGGCCATGTAACCCATATTTCAATCAACACTGAATTGGAATATTGTAGTTCTCCCAATTAGGTAAGGTGAGATGGAGCTGGACCAGGCATTTTCTGTTCTGGCCCTGTACTTTGAAACTCATTGTCTCTGGAAATTTTAGCAGCCTCGTCCTTTGTGGTATTTCACACAGCTATTAAAACAATACTATTCTACTGTACTTTTAACAATGGTTAACTTTTCTGATGGCCACCTAGGGGATTTTTTAATTTAGTTTCTGTTGTGTGCTTCCCAGAGTCTAGATTGGAGCAGGAAACAAAAAATGTGAAACAAATAAACAACTTATCTCAAGTTAATCTTCTGCAGTATTAATTTACAACTGTTATATTGTGTCGTTACTTTTCTATACAATTCAATACAAAGTCACTTCTGCAAACACCTTGGTTTTTCAAGTGTCCACGTATTTTATAAAAAAACCTGTCTTGTGAAAATATTATCAAACGTCACAGACACTATGTGTCAGCAGACTTGTAGCACTTGCTATTAAATTATTTTTATTGACTCAAATCAGATCATGTGGAAACATGTAGTTAAGAAAATCAAGTCTTTTTTTCCATGCAATGCATGCTGTGTAGCTTTGCTTCACATCCCATATTCTGTCATCAGCCTTTTTAAAGGTTAATTTTTAGGAAGGTGACTGAGAAATAAAGATCAGCCATTGTTATGTAGAATGTATTTTCTGAGCAAATGCGTAGTGTTAAAGCATACTAGACTGATATGCAAATGCAATCATTAACTCTTGACTTCATGGAGCAAAAAAATTATCTAATTTTCTCTGACTACTTTTTTAATCTTGGAAAACCCTGACAGCCAAGAAGCAAAAAGGCTCAATCCATTTTACTTTGAAAGAGGCAGAGGTTTTTATATAATAGTGACCAATGGATGTATTAATAACATGGTATACACACGATTTATCCTTTTAAAAGCAGCACAACATAAAAATCAGTAATAAAATTAAATTGAACCTAAAGAAGCCAAATTCATATTTCTCTTTAAATATGTTCAAACTCACTTCAAAAATATAACTGGAGGAAGATAGATTAAAATTAGTGAAGTATCATTATGATTCCTTTGCCACTTACATAATCAAATAGTAAATTTCCATTCAGATAATTATGCAAAAGCGTGTACAGCATAAATTACAGCTATGAGGTAGCGATTATATGTGCAATATGCACTAATGTACATCAAGTACAAATGAAGGAAAACTCAAACTTTTTAAACAGTTTCAAGTCCCAGTTCAGCTGCCCATAGAGTTCTGTACATGCCTAGCGCTCACCACATAGAAAGCAGTGTCACATTGTTCCATGTTTACAAAGTACCAGTGGTCTCAATGCTGGGAATCTCACACACAGGCCAAGTGCTGGATATAAATATCCAATTCCATCCATCAAGTTTTTGCACACACACTTTCCGATCCAGGTTACATGCCTGCAGAAGCTTCTAGAATTATTGTTCTATTGAGGTGGTGCTGAATCTATATACATGCCAAATTGCTGGTGTCTCAGTTTGATAAGTACTGGCTTCCAAAAATTAGAAACTGTTCTCCATGTTGTGAAATAAATACGTATGCAAGATGCCCATGTTTTGATATGTATTTTTATTTCCCTGCAGTTTTCACTTATCAAGAACAAGTAACAGGGAAAGTTGTCTGAACTAGTGCATAAACAAACATTCTGAAACACCACTACACGTATCTAATTTACAAGAACCGTATAAAAAAAGTCACTAAAACACTACACTACGAAGGTGTCCAACGCTTACAGTCAGACTTTTTCCAACCCGTTACTTGCCTTGTAGCCACAGGAAAACTTTCCAAAATTGAAAGACAATCTGCCATGACCCTCCCCCCTCCCCCATTACCTGGGATGGCTCGATATCTAGACATCCAATAATTATTGCAATGATATATAATGCAATACATACCTGGTAAAATATCATTTATGTGGTGTGTTACAGTTAAAAGCCGGTTAAATTATGCAGACTTCAGATAAAATATAATCAGTTGAAAATTTTCTTCATATCTGCACAGTTTAATATGTGCTAGATGCATAATTTGTACTAGTCAGGTTTTCTGTGTAATTATTTTTTATAAATTGGTATTATAAATAGAAATATACATTCAAAATATATGGAAAAGTGGGTTACTACATTAAATTTGCATGTATCGATCCATCCCTTTCCCCTGCACAGTAATAGAAAATACTATTTTGCCTTGAACTTCATATTTGACAGTGAAATGCCACTAAAGTATTTACCAAAAAGTCCATCTAAAATTGTGAAACAAAATGAACCAAGTGAAAACTTTACATTTCCTTTAGAAAAAAATTACAAGAATTTTTCCTAGCTATGAATCTTTAACTTTTTTTAGACACAAAGTTGGATTTATTTTTTACAAGATACAAAATGTAAACATGGCAAAATAAATAGTTAAAACAAGTGATGCAGGATCCCATTTCATGCTCATGATCCCATTTAAAGAATTATTTTTAAATCCATTCAGTTGCAAATTCAAGTGCAAAAGCATGATGATGAATATCTACTATTCAAGTAACAGAAATAATATTGATGATACAAATAAACTATTTTACAAGGTAGTGATTTTCCCAATTTTACAAAATGTACATTATATATCGACTTAATATACGATATGATAGTCCGTTTAGGTCCATTTTAATCCCCTGTGATCCACAGAGTTTTGTTTTGCATTCAGCTGGAATATAAATGACACCATCAGCACACATTGAGCTACTGTGTTAGGTTATGTCACCTCCATTGCTACTGTAGTCTCTGCTATTCCATTCAAACCCAATCTTTCAGGTTCATGGTTCTCTCTGAGAATGAAAAGAGAAGAGCAAATAAATATATATAGTTATAATAATGAGCTATATGGTATAATTTCTTAATATTTGACATTTTGTTAACTCGGCGTCTTTCATATTTATCATCTGAAAAATGTTAAAAACACAACAAAGCTAAAACTTTACTAGGAAATGAAAATTTATGCAATATTTACCAAATGGCAAATGATTTCTCTCACAGCATGTAGAATGAGAATTTTAAAAAATCAGAGAGTCTTCATTTGCATTGGGATAAAACAATGTATAAATATAGAAACGTAGAAGAATTTACACATGCTTTATACATAACCTAGAGGATTTTAGATTTTTCTTGAAATTTGTAATATAAAATTCTGTACATAACCTATAGGATTTCAGATTTTTCCTGTAATTTGAAATATAAAATAATTGGCTGAATCAGCCATCCACTTATGAGGGTAGATCGTAAACACACTTTTTCCCAACAAGATACACAAATCAAATACCATTACTTAATTCAGCCTTTATTGGATTAGGATTTGTTAGTAAATCAACTTCTCTTTTTTAATAAAAGAGAAAGAGAGAGACACGGACATCACAAAAGCTTATTTCATTCATATCCAAAAGACACACACCTTGCTATGCTGCTGATGGCACTGCTTGGAGTCACCTTTGGCACTCTATCCATACTGGCAGCAACTGTGGCAAGTTTTAAGGCGGTTGGCGATGGTGCTGAAGTCCTTGCATTGATATGTACATTGACTGGAGAAACAACACTGACATTGTTGAGGTGCACTGCATTGGTGAGACAAGAATTGTTCATAGGAAGTGTTTGAGAGCTGTTTGTGCACAATGCTGGGATTAAATGGTTTGTGGTGGTGTGACCGACTGTCCTTACAAGTTGTACAGCTGAGATCCCTGGGCTAGATGACAGAGCCATATTGGTGGAATACAGAGTTTTTGATGTTGCTGTTCAAAACAAAACAGATGTACTCAATAGGTTTCAAGTAAAATAAAATATATGAAATAAAAACAAGACTACCATCCCATCTTAATGTCTCCTGGCTATGGTATATTCCATAAATTGCATTAAGAGTGATGTAAGTTATAAGGCAACACATACAGGGAGGGCACCAAGATGAAGCAAGCTATGAGTAATGGTGGTGCAGTGGTTAAAATGCAGTACTGTAGGCTAAGTCACTGCTCACTCCAGGAGTTCAATCCTGACCAGCTCAAGGTTGACTCAGTCTTCCATCCTTCCGAGGTCAGTAAAATGAGAACCCAGATTGTTGGGGGCAATATGCTGATTCTGTAAACTGCTTAGAGTGGGCTGTAAATCACTGTGAAGCGGTATATAAGTCTATTGCTATGAAGCAATAATGAAAGAGTTCTATTTCCAAACATTAGGACTCCTCTCTAAATTCAAAGGCACACTGTAATATTTTAAAATATATAAGAATCTGCAGATGCCCAACAAGAATTTTTTTTTTTTATTAAATAAAAAGGTCAAAATCTTCCATCCTATGATATAATTTTTTAAAAAAACCATCACCCTATTAAGCATTTTTTCAGATTGATCTTGCATAGAAAGTAAGCATTAGCAACATCTTGCTACAAACTAACATGAAAATAATGCAACAAAGAAAAATGTACCTGTTGGCTGAACAACACCGTTGATATTGTGGCTGGCACTCTGTTCCTTTGTCACTTCACCCCGATTGGGAGCAGGTGCGCTCACCACTGCAGATGCAGCAAAATGGGCACTAGCTGAGTCAAGCGTTTTTGACATGCAATCAGAAGTGCTTGATCCCTGGGAAATTTACACAACAGTTTTCATAATTACAATTTGTAAGATACCATCAAATTAACTCTTGATATAAACAGTAAAAAAATTATCCAGACCTAAGTGATGTTCTCCTAATGACAGAACTGCTTCTAATGCTTAGACTTCAAGTATCTATGTAGCTGCAGGAGAGGAAGGGGCTACTTTCACTAACTTCAGATTAGGTTCTGTCTACTAAATAAGCTAAAGGTTTTTGCTTTCTATCTTTTACCTTTACCATTTTAAAAGTTGTGGCCCAGTACCAAAATGTTAAAAGCACCTTTCTTTAAATAGAAAACGTCTCCACATTCCTTCCAAAGAGGATTAAGTTTAATTCGTATACATGGGGGTAGAAACCCAGATAAGTATGAGATGTTGAACAACATGCTATATTGCAACCACTAACATAAATGCAAAAATATCAAAATACTCAAAATGAAGTCCATTGTGTTATTACTGGTGCCATAATTTTCAAGGAAAGGCAATAATTCATACTATTAGACTATTTAAATAATGTTGAATCGACATTACAAAGGGACTGGGGGGAAACTGATTCAGAAATTAATGTCAAATTCTAAATATTAATAAATAAATCACTGGGGTTCTGTATTACATTACAAATTAGCAGTTTTATTTTACCACAGGCTGTAGCCCAAGGAAGCACGTGCCTTAAAGAATAACACTGAATCTGTTATTCTTTAAGGTGCCCTCATGACTTTGGTATTTTTTGCTGCCATCAACTCAATATAGTAGTTACTCTTTGGAAGAATTGTCAGGTTAGTTGTATGAATTAAAAGAAAACAGATTTTTCTAAGAACAGATAAGACAGAAACACAAGCACTAACAGTATTGTTTTATAATCAACAATGCATGCAACATATGGACTATAATCAATAGACAAGCATGACTGTGGCAGTCCTTTTTCCTTACAATCACAACACTACATTTATTTACTTTATCTATTTTGGTTGAATGTTAAGTATATTAGAGACTGGTCTGTTTGAACTAGATATGAAGACAAAAAATGGGAGAGAAAAAAACTAAAAAAAACCCACACAACTGGTTTTACATTGGTTTCTAGAATATAAGAGAAAGGATTTTCAAGAAAGGTGTTTGTTACCTGTGCTTTTGGATACGTCTGTTGGGATTGATGCTGAGACTGCTGTTTCTGCTGGAGCTGAGCAAGTTGCTGCCTTTGCATTTGAACTAACTGCTGTTGATGTGTCTGAAATTGTTCTTCTGTAATACCCCCCGTTACTGTAGAAAGAAAGGAGAATATGATTAAGGGTTCAAAGTCATAAAAGTCACTGCATAAGTTACACGGATTGGGAAGTGAAGCAATTTTTCAACAGCTGTATTACATAACACAATGAATTTATGAAATGATCATTTTAAACTGGTAAATAAAGCTGTTCATTAATTTAGTTAACTACTTCTCCTAAATTAAATAGCCGATAGTGTCTCTAAAAAGAAGACTATACAGGTTAAGACTAGCAAAGTGTTATTTATTATTTTAAAAAACCGCAAAAACAAAACCAGCAGTTTTCAGCTGCAATTAAGCATCATTCATTAACTGAGTTGTTACATTTGTAGTACTCTGGAACTCAATGAGTTTTTTTACTATGATTTAAAAACTATGGACATATTTTAGATGTTCATACTACAGTATTTGCTAAAGTTACTGGATTGGTGACCACCAAAACTATAATTAGGGTAGTTTCAGCATGAAAATGTTTAATGAGATAAAAGAGATGAAGTCCTACACATTTCTTATCACTAGTCCTGTCTGAACATTATATCTTCCTAAGCCTACAGTTAAGCCTAGAGTTTATCTCTTGTACCTCCTGGCTCTTTCATATCGTTTTCAGTCCTCCCACCATTCAATATCATAGGCAGCAAATAGCAGTACTTTGTTCAACTATGTTATCTGAATGTAGGCTCATCCTACTTCGAATCCCATTGAAATTGAGAATATGTTATAAGCAGGTCTATCACAAATAATGGGCATACAAATCTAACATACTTATTTTTCTTGTACCAATTATCTTAGTTAATGATTAAGCACCTGCATAGTTAAGAAAATACCTACAACAAATGAATTTCTTCTTAATACACATAACTACTGCATCACAAGTAGAGATATAGTTTACTAATTTCCTCTATGTGCTAAATTGTATCATTTGCTGCTTTTTGTTTAACAGCTGACAGTTCATGAAAACTCCCACTTGTCTTGATTAGAGTATTTCTGCAGACATTCATTTCATTTTCACTCATACTATTCCAATTTAGTATTTTAAAAAAAACCACAAGTACAATAGGGTTTTGAAATAATTTTTGGATGGTCAATTAAATTAGCTTGTGCAATCCAACTGAGCATAGCTTATTTAGAAACTGACAGGCCTTGTTGGTCAGTTATGTCAATATAATTGTTTATGAGAAACATATTATATTTCAGAAGTTACCACAGCTTTCTAAATATTACTCAAATGAATGAAAATAAGCTAGAACTGAGCTAATGATGC
The DNA here is from genome assembly GCF_009769535.1 of Thamnophis elegans. Taxonomy (NCBI): domain Eukaryota; kingdom Metazoa; phylum Chordata; class Lepidosauria; order Squamata; family Natricidae; genus Thamnophis; species Thamnophis elegans. The sequence goes on from NC_045541.1 coordinate 38,731,114, forward strand.
CAAAACTGGTTCAAAAGCATTTATGGTTGCAGTTAAATTACTGTATATTTATACCTACATACAGTATATTTATACCTATAGCATAGAAGACACAGACATGTTTTCAACTGTTTCAGTTCCATTTTGAGTTTTCAATTCCATTTACCAGAAATATTTCAGATATTTTGCAACTCCAGGCCGTTTTTTTTTTACTTATAATTTTATGTAAGCACCAGGAGCAAAGAAGGCCCCAACTATGCTATGTTGTAAAATAGTTCATATAGTAAAAAAAGGTTAAAGCTAAAATAAAATAAAAACATTCCTTTGCTTTAACTTTCTCTATTGTTGGTCAGAGTTGGCAATCTTTTAGTAATTGGGGTACACAAACATTTTAAAAGAAGGCAAGATGATCCAAAGTAGGACAGAGCCAGAATTTTTTATATTTTCATTAGCTGTGGGAAGAATATTTCAGGATTTCTTAGCAGCATTTTAGAAATTATACTGCAGTTTGTTACTTATTTTAATTACAAGAGTTTCTATAAAAGCTCTGGAGCTTCAGGCTACTGATCGCTATAATAAATATTTTATTTATATATTTATTTCATATGCTGCCCATCTCAAAGTCACATAACTGTGGTTATCTCACCAATATTCTTTTCTCCAAAATCTATTAAACCTTTTGATTTTTTAAAAATGGGAATGAGAAAGTAATGCTCATTCTTCACCCTGATAATGTTCCTTTGAAGGGAAAGATCTCAAGAAGAGCAAAAGAGGTGCAATTAAACTACATCTCTTTTGTTCAGATCATTGCACAAGAAGATAAAGAATGAAGAAAAAGGGCAAAGTGTCATTCCTCAACTTATGACTACAGCTGACCCCAAAATTTATATTGTTAAATAAGACATTTATTAAGTAAATCACTGCAGTTGATAAATTAGTAACCCAGCTGTTAAGTGAATCTGGCTTCCCTATTGATTTTGCTTGTGAAAAGGTCATGAAAGATGTAAGCAGGAGGACACTAATGGACCTGATTGGATTCCAGAGGGTACTTGAGGTTATTCCAGACAGCTTGCTACTTAGTCCAGTTGAAGCCTTGGAGGCTAATAATGTGGCAACAACTTTAGATCGGATCGCACCTGAGCAGCGTTTCTGTGTCCATCATGTTACCCATGGTATACAATGGAACTAAGGGAATTTAAGCAGGTAAGGGACACCTAGAGGGTTGCTGAAGTGAAGATGACCAAACACGAGCTAGAGCTGCCTACCTCATGGTGATTAGGATGGTGAAACGTAATTATTTCTCCTCCCTTATTGCGTCTGCTGATAGCCATTTAGTGGCACTGTTTCAGGTGACTCGGTCCATCCTTGAAGAGAATAAGGCTGAAGTCTACCTAAAGGGTCATTTTGAATAATATGCTGCGCATCTGGCAGATAAAATCAGTCACATTTGCTTTATGTTGGACTCCAGCCTTAGAGCAGAATCTTGGAAACAATGGAGGGTACATCTTGCAAATCAATTTGGGAAGAGTTTGAGCCCATTGAATCTGAGGAAGAGCACAAGGCTCTCTCAGCTCCTAGTTCGGCCACGTGTGTTAATGTTTGAATGTTGGATGACATGGACTAGAAAACAAGCTTTTTCTGCAGCAGCCCGTTTTGTGGAACAGCCTACCTTCAGATATTAAAGAGCCCTCAACCCTGTTAGCCTTCCATAAAGCTTTGAAGACCTGGCTATGCTTGCGAACCTGGAACACTACATGTGCGAAGGTAGCCACCTCCTGGCTTTATTGTTAACAGGCCGAATGTCTTGCTTGCTTGAATTAGATTTTTTTATTGTTTTAATGGTTTTTATTGTTTAAAATGGTTTTAAGATTTTAATTATAATATATGTCTCTGAATTGTGAGCCACCCAGAGTCATTTGCTGAGACAGACTATTATAGAGATAGTAGATAGACAGACAGACAGACAGACAGATAGATAGACATTTTCTCTCACAGATATACATTTTAATAAAATCTAGAGAGTAATCAACAATACAATACAATCAAGATGGTGTAAGGCTTATTTCTGAAAAAGTGTCCATTGGTAGGGGACATCACGGACCATTCTGAGTGTACAAAGCCATCCACATTTTGAGAGACAGATATCTGTTAATGGCATTGCATGTAACTTCCAATTGTAAATTCTGCTCTAAAATTTTCTGTGCTAACTTTTGCCACAATCTTGTCTTTTCAGAACTATTGGGTTTTTTTGGAAGGATAGATTAAGTTTTCATATCTACAAATATTACTATTTTTGCTACCCCAAAATAATTAATGATATTTTGACTATGAAGTGTAGAACAGGGTTGATCAGTTTTACAAGTAGTCTCTTTCAGTTCTATTAGTAATTATCACAATTCTATATATTAACTAGTTTGCAAAACCTACTTAATGTATTGTTTGGATATTACACCGCAGTTTAAAATACTATCTGTTAACTAACAGCCTCTCTTTTCAACATGGAGCAAAATATGGGCTTTTGGCATTAAATATAAATGGCAAAAAGCACAAATATTCTTAGTCCATGATTTGTTTTTATGAAGTCTATGGATTGCTTTCACATCTTCTTCATTTTCACTACCAGATTTAGTAACATTAATGCATAAGGGAGTCAAGTTTACTCATTATGTGATAGCTTATTTTACCAACCTTTTCCTTCTTTGACTACATTTTGGCTGGATTGGGTTTTTTTTCTTTGATTGTTCTTGTTTGCATGGTTTGCATGGTACTTACTTGGATGTTAGTTAATAAGTGCATGATGAGGAAAAGATTGTGTTTAGGTTTGTTCACCCCCTTTTTTTTACTTTTTGTTGTTTCCTTTCTTAAATATTTGTAGGTGGAGCTTATCACAAGAGGTCTATTAACAACTAGTTTATGTTGGCTATGACAATCTATCTGTTAACGGCTAGGAGCAGATCATGTCAACCATAGAGTAGATCTATTGAAATGAATGAGATTTAAGTTATAATTAATATGGATGACTTAAACCCAACTTAATCCTCCTCGTTTATGTATATAACATAATTTTGATCGCTCATAAAATTTACTCTTGAAAATACAACACAAAATTATCTGTATATTTTTGATAGCAGTTGTGCTGTCAATTGCAATAGATACATATTAACATAAGAACATAAATCCTTCAATTTGACAGTTGATATAAACTTCCAGCCTGTTCCAAGGAGAGGTTTTAATAAATTTATATGATTAATGGCCTACATTTGAATGATGCCAAAGGATATACTTTTATATAGGAATATGACTTGTTAATGGATATATTTAAAAAAAAAAAAACAACCAAGCCATTTCTGTTTACCATTCTCACAAAACACATGATGAGCAGTCAAGAAGCAAATTGCTATTCTTAAAATAGTACTGAATTATGACCAAGTTCACATTTATGAATTATAAAACAGAGCACTATATGGTACAAAGCCCATTTCTGGGGAAGCTTCTGTCTCCTCTAAGATTATTTAAAAGGGCAAGAGAGAAGTCCAGCTAGGTAACCCAAGCTCTGTTCTTAACAGTATTGCCAAAAGGTTATTCTTTATTATTTAGTTTTAATTTCAGCATTAAATCACCTTGGCTGAATTTGTATGAAGAAGCTATACAAAGACTTAAGTCAGAGTAGCAAACATTCCCTTTCTAGCTTTTCAGCCATCCTCAGGTGGGACCTGAGTTTTTGTACTTTTGGGGTTTTGATAGTGTGTTTTCTATTTATTTCATTTGTTTAAGGAATAAAGTGAGTTCTTTAACTTGCACACTCTTTCATACTTTAAGCAACCTGAAGACTCACTAAGCAACAAGTACTCGTCCTATCTATTCTTGAAGTACAGTTCTCAAAATGCTGTAGAAGTTTTACTGGGGCTCTCAAGCTTACCGAAGTTGTTCCCGCCATAAAAAAATTCAGGTACTCAACAGCCTTGAACACTGCAGGAGGGGGTAATTAATGCTACCAAACATTTTATAATTCTTTCTGAATAGGGTTTTAAAGTTCGTGAACAATGACTGTAGAAATCTTAGATTCAATGATTGAGCTTAGTCAAAAGTAATTCCTAACAGGTGACTGTAGTCTGATTTTGTAATCCTATACATCAACTAATACTCACTGCTCCATAATTTGGGGAAATCAACTACTGTCCATCATAAGTCTCATTTCACTCAGTGGAATGTTTGAGCAGATTGTCCTGTAAGGGTTTTATATTTTCAGGCTACAATAGCAATATCAATTAGAGTTATAAATTGCCCCATCATGTGTTACAGCACTCACTGGGCAGTTTACAATGTCATACACATATCTAGAAATAAGCTTCATTAATAGAGTAGGGTTTTGTTTGTGTCAGTAATCATATAATAATGGTTATATAATAAAGCTACCATGATATAATTATTTACAACATAAAGCATAAAGCTGTCAAAAAAATTAAACAAAACAAAAATATTTTATATTAGATTTTCTTCCTTTCCTTCTCCCTGATGGATTTCCAAATAATTATGAGGGAAACAAAGGTAAAAGGCAGAATTCTATCAACTGAGGATGTAGGATCTAACCAGTGGTGGGATTCAAAAAATTTTTACTATTGGTTCTGTGGGCGTGGCTTGGTGGGCATGGCATGGCTTGGTGGGTGTGGAAGGGGAAGGATACTGTAAAATCTCCATTTCAACCCTACTCCAGGGGAAGGTTACTGCAAAATCCCTGTTTCCTCCAGATCAGCTAGGACTCGGGAGGCAGAGAATAAATGGCGGTGGGGTCAATCAGAGATGGTATTTACCGTTTCTCCAAACTACTCAAAATTTCTGCTGCTGGTTCTCTAGAACTGGTCAGAACCTGCTGAATACCATCTCTGGATGTAACCAAAATTGATAAAAGCTGTAAATAAGTTTCAATGAAGTTTGAAATAAAATTACTGTACTCTTTATCTGTCAACTAATTACCTGCCCACTCATCACATTATTTCCTTCCAGGATAAAGAACATTATGCCAAATTCAGGAAAAAATGCAAGAAATGGTAAGCTGGGAAAACTGAGGCACAATATAAGAAAAAGAAAAACAGTCAAACTGAATTTTCACGAACACCATACTTTATACTCCTCTATGCAAGCCATCTTTCCTTCTACCACCTTCATAGGTGGTTTCAGATATAGCTCTTCTCTTTTTGAGGAGCTCATCAACTCCATCTAGTTGCAACATTATTGGCCTTGCAGTTCAATTTTCATTCTCTTTATCTGATTAAATCACTTCTTTCATACTGAACACACTCAGGTCTCTATTTTTCATTTAGCACCATTCATACTTGATTCATTGTCTTGGTTTATTGCATACATTTCTTGAATATATCAAATCTACTGTGTTTAGCTTACTTTTCTGTTTACCTGACATACTGCTGTACTATATGAGAGAAGATTAATATAACAAACAGTGCAGTGGCCGAATAGTTAGGATACCGGGCTGATCGACCAGAAGGTGGACGTTTAAAACCTAAGCACAGTGTGATGCACTGAGCTCTCGTTACTTGCCCCAGCTTTGCCCACCTAGTAGTTTGAAACCATGCAAATTCAAGGAGATAAATAGGTATCACTTCAGTGGGAAGTGACTCGGCATATAGTCACACTGTCCAGAAGCATCTTTGGACAATGCTGGCTCTTTGGCTGTGAATCAGAGATGGGCTCTGTACCCTGAAGTTGGGCATATCTGGCAGGGGAAACCCTTATCTTTTTTAAAGCAGGAGTGATGTCTTAAGACTTAAGATATGAATCATATAAGAATAGAGGTATTAGATAACTGTGAACAATTGGTTAAGATTACTGTAAATATTTGTTCTTTCATGCTTTCCTTTTTTTTCTGAGGGAAAAATCTTAATGATTGAATTTTTTCTAATAGTCCAGTTCATCACATGTAAATTCATTATCTTCAGTTTTAGCTGTTAATTAATAGAATGGTATTAGAGTAGATGATTACCACCAGAACTGCTGGATGTTGGGCAGTGTAAAAAATATTTTTTAAAACTACGTTAAGGACTAGATTGAAAGTGATAGTATTGCTAATTCAGTTTCAAATTAACAGAAAACTGAAAGATGGGAATGCAGAAGCTTCTTGCAATATTGGAATGAGCAGTATACAAGCATAGCAGTGGGATAAAATTGACTCCCATGAAAACATTACTAGAACTATGCCTAATATTATATTTTAAAATTAAAGCTATTTTATATGACTAAGAGTACAACTCTGCATACTGATAGTATTTTTTTCAGAACCCCATTATTATAGCTATAATAGACATACAAGGTAGTGACAGACTTTTTAGACAGGGTTCATATAAAAAATTAAAAAGAAATTTATTTAAAAGTTAATATTGTAAATCTTTTGCCTACCTGAAATCCCATTCTTGCTGGTGTTCAATAAAGCTACAGAAGGTGCAGAAACTCTTTTATTATTCACAGCCTGCCCTGGTTTCCTTGAGGTACATTCTTCACTATCACTGTCCTGTACGTTTAGTAGCCTTGGTTGGAAACACTGCAGTCGACATGACCTGATATTGCTTAGTATTTCAGAAAGGGAAAGTTTATTTCCACAATGTTTATTGGAAGCATTGGTCCGTGAAAAATTAGAAGAAATGTCTATATTTTGGGAAGAGCTTGAAGAACTATTTAGCATATCTGGATCAATCTGCTTCAAGACAGGATCATTTTCTGTGGCTATCCGGTCCATTAATACCCTGATTTTAAAAGAAATAAAAATAAATGTTACTAACAACTTAAAATACAAAATACTTGCACTAAATATTCAACTGGAGGAAAATATCTTATTTTACCTTCCACCTCTCCCAACTCGTCTTCTTGCAAATCCTATACATCTTCTTGGAACTGTAAGTGTTGTGAGACAATGTCTGTATCTTAGCTTATCCAATTCTGCCAGTTCTGAATTTTCGTGAGAATAATTAGTTTGGTCCAAATGAGCCTACAGAAGAATGAAATAAAAATTGATTGATGACTGATTTCATTTAAAATAATTATGTGCCCACCCATCTTAAGAACTATAGTTTTGGGGGACCCACAACAATAAAACCCAAAAAATAATATAAGCAGAAAAGCAAAAACCTGGCACCTTAGCCGTTGTCCTCTGATGCATTCAACAAACCATCCTCCAAGCTCACCACCTTCTAGCACTAGAAAGAGAGGCCTGCTAAAAATGGGGGGAGGGGGTGTTGTTGCCAATGCAGTCACAGAACAGTGATGCAGGTATCTTTGAATTACAACTGGTTGTTTAACAACCAAAGTTTTGATGGTCTCAGAAAGGGTGCTTTATGGCACTTCTGGCCATCTTAAAGCATCACACTGTTCCCCAAAAGTAACATGATACTGAACTGAGTGCTTGGCAACCTAGTCATACTTATGACTAGCTACCAAATGCCCCACAATCATGCAATAGCCATTTGCAATCTTCTCTGCCGGCTTTCCCAGAAATTCAATGGGGAAGCTGGCAGGGAAAACTGCAATTGCTGCTGCCGCCTGCTGAGAAGACTCCCTCTCTTTTCTGAGAGCTGCCTGCCAGGAGTAATCTCAGTTCTATGTGACTATGTGTTCTATTTCTTCTCCTCCCAGAATTGAGTTTTCAAGCCTGATGAAGAATTTCCCCTCCCCTTTGTTCATTGCAGAGAAATCATTCATTGAAATAGTGTTAAAATCCTGACATCTTTTTCCTGCAGCACGATGTAGATTATTTCCCATCCCAACCTCTCCCCAAAACACCCCATGCTCCTTATCTGGGACACTATCTACTTCATCCCAATCCAAAAATGGACACAGTATTTTTACAGGTAAAGAACGACTAGCTACACTGATCCATTAACATTAAGATAACTATTTACCATATTTTTCAGAGTACAAGACACACCTTTTTCCCTCAAAAAAGAGGCTGAAAATCTGGATGTGTCTTATACACTGAATAAAGCATTTTTTGCCTCCTGAAACCCCGCCCCCTTCACCAAAATGGCTGTACATAGCCTCTAGGAAGCTTTTAGAGAGCTCCTGGGGGCTGGGGAGGACAGAAATGATTTTAACCCCCCCTGCCCCCAGGAGCACTCTATAAGCTTTCTAAAAGCTATCCATGCCCTTTTTAAAATGAAAAACAGGCCATTTTTTGCTCATCCCTCCCCAGAGCACTCTGCAAGCTCCCTAAAGGCTATTCATGCTTCTGTGAAAAAAACGGGCCTGCTTTCGTGGAAAAACGGGCCATTTTTGGGAGGTTTGCAGAGTGCAAAAACTTTTTCCCCCTCTTCAAAACCTTGCTGCATCTTATACTCCGGTGCATCTTATACTACAAAAAATACGGTATGTTATTAAAATTATATAGCCGCCCAACTCACAGACAGTGATTCTGAATGGCATACAGTATTACAAATCCAGTTAAAAATTCACAATTAAACCTCTTCCCATCCCATGGTGGTGACAGCAGAATCAAACATGCCACATGATTTAGCTCCCAATAGGGTCCCCAGGCCTGCTGACAAAACCATGTCTTCAAGGCCTTGAAGAAAAGCAACAAGGTGGGAGGGCAATCTCTCTTGGGGAATTATATTCCAAAGGAAGGGAGTCACCACAGAGAAGGCCCTTTTCCTAGGTCCCATCCAATGTACTTTCCTGATAGTTGGCATCCATTATGAAATGGAAATCATTGCTAGATGCTAACAAATAAGTATAGTGTATTACTAACATTTAAGTCATCTTTGGAATTTAAGCACTTCAAATTTTATCTTTCACCCCCCTTCCATTTTTTAAAATGGACAGGAATACCAGGGGCCTCCTAGTCAGTTACTTTGCTTGCTCCTCAGACAAGCATTCACTATTTTTACAAGAACATAGATAAGCAGATAATGGATTCGATTCAGAATGGAAGACTGCTTCCTCAGTTCTAATTATGAGAGCCAGAAGCGCACCATTGTTAACAGCAGGAGATATACTTTTGGAAATTAATTGTAAAGTAGTTGAAAAAACTGAAGTCATATTTGTGTCTGAATTCTAAATGCTTAATGTGACATTTAAGTCTAGAAGCAGACTGAATAAGTAAACACATATTGAAACTGAATTAAGACTTCAGATAATCAATTATCAGATGTTGAGAGGAAAAAAAGCAGAAACACCACTGATACTGTACAGACCAAGATATAATTCAATTACATTCCTGTAATTCAGTTAAGAACATTAACTAATTAATTAATTAATTAAGTTAAGCCCCAGTGGAACCACCTAATTTTGGTGGGCAAGGATAATTGACACGCAAAATATAGCCTCTCATTATCAAGACAACCCCTGCCTTCTCGAGGTGCCCACCGTTTTCCAACAGAAGGGGCTCTGTCAACTCTTGGGCCCGGCGAGCTCAAGTAGTACTCAGCCTAGAATCATGGATCCCGTTGATTCGGGATGCATGCGACTCTACAGCGAAGGGATTGGCGATGCCGTACCGACGCTAAAGACTTAAGTCAATTCAGTTAAGACCATATCAATAACTAAAAGCAACCAGCAATTTTGTCCTCTAGTATACTGTATCTTGAAATACTTCAACATCTTCAGGTTCACAACTTGTTAAATTTAATAGCCTTCGCTAATAATACTATAGCTAACATGATCTGAAGCAATTTAATTCATAAATAAAAACCTTTCTAAAAAATACCTGCAGTAAAAAAGTAGAGAAAGGAGGATAATTTTAACAAGAAAAGATCCAAAATACATTTTTTCTTCTAACCAAAAATTAATATTTTGTTGCAAAGGAATTTTTTTTAAAGTAAAAAATCTTACAGCAAAATATTGGCATCCTGCTCTTCTTCTGAATGCACAGGCTCCATCAGGATCATTTTCTTCTTCTGGCTCAGATATTGGTGAGGATACCTAGAAGCCAAATAAAACTAATTTAAAACACGATTAACTTATCATTCCTGGCAAATATTTCCTTTCTCCGCTAAACAACTCAGCATTTTTAAAACCAGGAAATACACATTTAAAAGTGCAAATAGATTTCAACAAATGGCTTCTGAAGAGGCTTCTTGATGATAGTTTGTATAACATTCGGAGACATCAAATGCCCAAAGAGTGTAGTAAATTTTCAAAAACATAGTTACGCTTTAGAGTCATTTTCACAAACCTAGCCTGTTCTTTGGATTCCAAATTACTGTTAATATACTGTATGGTATTTTATCCAAATGTATCTTTAATCACACATCTTTTTTTTAATTTTATATTTTAAAAAATCAAATTCATATTGCTTCCCCCTCACCCCACCCCCATTTCTATCCAAATATAAATCAGGATTCTTCCACTTACATATAAAAAAGATCTGCTTTATAATGTAGCTGACATATATTACCTGGGGGAATTCATCTTCATCTGAACTGTGGAAGTCATATTGTTTGATATCACTTTTACTGATCACAGGCAAGGGCTCAGTAGTAGACTGCTGAGGACTTATTACACTCTCAAGTTTAGGCTTCTTTGGATACTTCTTCTTTTGACGGACAACATCAGACACTTCCTCTTTTAGAGATGAATGGTGAGCGTGCTGTTTGTATACAGTAAATTTTGGACAAAATCCCCCACATTGTTAATCATTATCTGATTTTCATGAAATAATAAATAATTTTTTCTCCAATCACTTCCCCCAATTATATTTACAAAACTCTGAACAAGGAGTGCGTAGAGCATAAATTATTCAAAGATTGAGACATACTTATTGCATTTATCTGTTGTAGTTTTAAACTAACTTGTATCATTTAAACTAACATTTTAAACACTTAGTCTTTCTAAAGAATTTGTGTCTAGTGTGCATTGTTTCTCCCCAGTGAAAAACATAAGGTTTTCCAAAGGCTCTTTCTCCTGTCTTCAAATTCAATTTAAAAATAGCTACAGCAACATTATATATTTAAGATTTTTACATGAGCTTAGCATGGAAAACAAGAATAGCCCAAATAAAGAGTGATAAGTGCCTACAATCTAATAACCACTAGATGTCATCAAAGTTAAAAAATAAAGACAAACATTTAAACAAATCTAATCTTTTAAAAAATATTTGGATTTTTTTTTAAGTATAATGTTATTTCCTATGAACAATGAAAGCCTAATTTCTGAAATAAAGAAATACAGTTCCATTATTACATAGATATGACTGTGTTAGATTTTGTTTTAAAAATCATCAAATTATTAACATGTATTGAAAATCTTTTGTGATCATAAAATTGTCACAAACATAATATTTTAATCATTTTTAAAGAATCCTAATGATTCATTGCCTGAGATGTAGAAGCAAAGCTAAATCAAAATACTGGTGTGAAAAATGTAAGAGGCAATATTATTCTGTCAGAGTTGTGTTTAATATAGTGTGGGCAATCTAAAGCCTGCAAGTACACAAAAGTATATTTTTGCAGCATCAAGATACTGGGCTGTTAACAAAAATATGAAATCTTCATTGAAGCTTAATACACATACCCTAACCCAGCACAAACATCTGGAAATTATCTGTTTTATGGCTTTACTGTATTACCATCCCAGTATCTTACAGAAAGCTTTTCCACACTTTCACTAACAACTGTACAAGTTTTGAGGAATAATAAGTAGATGTGATTAAGAAAAACTACCAAGCATAAAATTGTGACAATTTTGTATAATGGGTTATATATGCAAGTTTAAATATACTGATATTTTTCAAAGATATCAGTGAGATTGGCACAAACAGTAGAAACTTTGCACTAGCATTAATAATACTGAATCTAATCCACATGAAGTTAACGTTCTAAATTCAAAAACTGTCAGCTTCCCAGATCAACTAAAGTTGATTTTCAAATAGCTACCTGTAAGTATCATATAACTGATTGTATTTATCTGTCTAATGTACAGTATGCTCAATTTTTTATTTTGCTTTGATGCTGTTAATGGAAATAAACATAAGAGGATAAGAGAGAAGAACTGTTACTGTATGTTTGAAAAGCCTCTAATGCTTCCTACATGACCTAGCTAAAACATCCATCTAATTAAGCAATAAATGTAACAACTAAAGTCAGTTATGTACCTTAACTTTACATTCTTGAACTTTGTGGTGATTTCCATTATGAAGTGCTGCAGGAGTGGTGTTCATCTCTTTCTCAGTTGAATTAAGCTTAACTTCATTAAGTATTTCTCCTCCATAATCACCCAAATGATATCTATTAAAAGAGAGAGAGAGCTTATAGACCATGAATATAGCATAATAAATGAATCTTTTAAAATATTTTTATTTTACAGAAATCCTGCAAGATTTTCTGATCATCTTTTAAAATGCAGAAGAGCAGTTGAAAAATATTATTTTGTTTAAGGTCATTTTACAACTGATGAAAGATGGGATAATGCTCTACACAAGCTACTATTATATTTATAAATTGAGACAACTTTACAGGTTAAATATACTACAGGTAGTCCTCAATTTACGACCATAGTTGACCCCAGAATTATGGTTTTAAGTTCAGTTATCACATGACTGGATTTGAAGTTATGATTATTTTTTTTATTATCTTTGTTAAGCGAATGCAGCGGACATTAGATGAATCCATTTTCCCCAATAGGTGTGGATTATTTGCCAGAAACCAGAAGCAAAGACCAGAATCTGACAAAAAACATTGCAGAATTCTACAACTGTCCATAAAGTCAGGTCTGTGGCTAAGACCTCAAAATGTGATTAGCTGACCATTGGGTATGGGTGGCTACCAAAACTTTTGAGAACAGATCATAAGTAGCTCTCAGGAGAGCCTTCATAATTTTGAACAATTGCTAAGCAACTGGTCTTCGGTTGAGGACTATCTGTGCTATTTGGAGTGCAAGATGACCTTTCTTGATAAGAATGATTAACTCAAAAAAAGTTTTACCTTTTCTCCACAACTTCTAATGTCAAATGTAATAACTCTCGTTTTGTTTTCTCTCGTCTCTTAATCATCTCTAAAATTGTTATGGCTCTACTGAACTCTCGTCTTAGTTTCAGCATCTTCTCATAAGAGGCCTCATCATTTTTCCGATTCTGTTAGAAAGGAATTAAGATTAAGAAATCTTAATTGAAAAACATATCTGGAAGATGTAGCCAACCTGAGTTTAAACTTGACTTCATATGTCTTTTAATAATATTGAATATTTGGAGGGGTTAAGCCAGAACATTAGAAGCAGAGCTGTCATTCTTCATTCCAGTTTCTTGAGACAACCAGAGTGTTTTCTAGGGCTAGAAAATCATGCAGAATGGGAAATGCCAGTCTGGGAAGGGAGGGAAGAATCACCAGAATTCAGGAGAATCATCCTGCCTAGGAGAGAAATATTCTCTTTGTGGAACTCACTTACAAGTCCAATCTTTAATGAACAAATATGTAAAAAGTACCTGTCTGGTGAATTGAAATACTAAATAAAGAATTATGTCTGTTTGTATCAGTGTGTCTTTTTTCACAAGCTCTATGGATTTCTCTGCCATGTATATACTATACTTGCCATTTGAGAAAGGAAATCAATTTTTAAAATTCTGCTTTAAAATTAAAGCATCTCATGAATTCATACAATGAGTCATGAATATACAAATCCAAGTATCTCCAAAATCATAAAAATACAATAAATACACAGAAATATTTCAGTACTACAATGCAGTATCCCATGAGTTCCACAATCTTACATTTGGGCAATTAAAGAAGTTGGCCTAGGTATGCCAACACCTATGGCTATCACAATAAACCCCTCTTGCATCACCTTCTCACAAATTCCATTCAACAAAAGCACATGTTAAACAACAGCCTACTGATGGTCTCTATGCATGTTCTTAAAATTCATATGTGTGTGTGCTTGTTGAATATATATGCATGCAGTAATTTAACACACGCCTTAATAAATTAATTTGCCTTTCAAAGAAAAGGTAAAAATAGTATTGCACCTTAAACTGTGGTTTGGATATAAAATTGCCTGCTATCTATAAAACAAATGTTTTATGTGCAGTCTGATCCACCAGGAAAATATGAGGGTAAATGTTCTACAATTAAATAAAGGGACACTGAATTCTCATAGTAGCTCTCTACAAAAACCCACATATTGAAAGCAGTAAATGATTTTCTAGGGAATATTGTGTTATTTATTTATTTACTTTTATACAGGTTGCACAGCTTTTAATAGGAGATAAGTTCTCAAAATAGATAGTAATTTAGTGTGTAAGCAACATTTAAAAAGCACACACAAAGCAACTACAACAACATGCAACTTTTCTGGGGGGTAAATTGCCCGCTAAATTCAGTAACCGGTTACACCACATTTAGCAGCAATAAATTGTAACCAAATGCTTGCTGCAGTTTGTAGTGAGTTTTTCACACTGCTATGTAGACATCTGGGTCCATTCTTCAATAGCGACACACTGGAAAACTACTGAATTGCGAAAATTACCTTTCTAGTCTGCATTTTCTCAGTTCTCCTCCGAAAAGCCACATAAGGATCATTGTTGGTAGAACCATCTCTTTTCTCTTGTTTGATTTGGGGGATGAGGGATGGCCCTCGGCAGTTCTTACGTTTCCTTACCCAGTAGTCATAGACAGCCTTAATAAGATAATCATCCTCATTTAGCAGCAACTTAGCTTCCTGAAGTGTTACAAGCTGAAAAAGATACAAAAACCATATTTCTATAACAATCACATTAGAGATTTTAGTAGCTGTTCATCACAATAATTCAAGATGTGAATTTTGTATGAAGAAATGTAGAATCAATATTGTATGTATATAAAACACAGTCAATATAATACATTTCTCCAAAATTTCTTCATGTACCCATAACTACAGATACATCCAGAGAAATGTATTATATCAACTGTGTTAATGCATGTATAGCATATCGTACATCCCCTGGATACATCTTCCACAGCTCTTGCATGGCAAATTTAAAAGAAAAAACACACAAGGAAATTGGTCATATTTCTAGTAGCAAATACTACTGTGCTCATTGGAATAACACAACTGAATACAATATAATTACCCTCATCAAAAAGCATATAAATTATCAAGAACCAAAACCTAACTTGTCTACAATTTTAAATGTGCACCAAATAACTGTAATTTTATCCACAGCTTCTCAAGTATTTAAATTAAGACATTTAATTTTCCCTATGTCAAAGATGCTTTTTCAAGAGTTACTGCCTATTTTATTTTATTTTATTCTTCTAGGAAGCTTACCAAGTACTTTTGAATATTATATCATGAAAATAGTGCATGTATGAATGCCTTAGAATTTATAGCAAATATGGCTCCAGACTTCTAGTCCATATGAGATCTGTCCTGAATTCTACACATAAATCCTTCAGTGAATATTATTTTGTAAACAGAGAATAGTCTATAGTGTTCAGAGTATTTTAAAATCTATTTTTAGCTAAATCATTTTCTCTTTTTGTTGAAGAAGGAAAAAGGAAGGAACTGAAATGTCAATGCTTCATTTTATATAGGTGTGTTACTGCATTTTTACAGTATTTAGACTATTAAAAACTTTTTTATTCATATGTAAAATTATTATAAAGACAATCACGATGTTCATGAATAGATTGTGTTCAAACTAAGATACAGGGGGGGAAAACACTGAAAGAATGAAGTATTACACTTTTGTGGAAATAAAAGTAAGTCTGCAGGAGAAATAGTCTCTAGGAAGCTTTTTCGCTATGGCAAAAATGGAAGAAACCCCCCCATGTACCCTGATCAACCTAAAATTAGTCCTTTCTAATTCCCATTACAATACATGAGATTTCAGTTAGTTACAACCTATTTATATCACTGGGACTTCAATGTAATTAACTTTAGATTGGAATTTACCCAGAAAACCTTTCAAACTAATTATCTTGCAACTCTTAGTCTTTCTAATAAGACTATCTTATCTATTCCCAAAGTCAAATTTTCGAGCTGATATGAATTATTACTCACATTCATCCTCCCTCAATAGTTTTTAAAGATGACTTGGTAATCTATTTCAAGGAAAATATTTCTTAAGATAAAGTAAAATAATTTCATCTGCTTATTTTTGTTATCTTTTTTAATTAAACACCCAGGTGTTCTAGGTGGTCATGAATTCTGAAAGGTAACAGTCTTACATGCAAAAATAAATTGTGTGAATTGGTTCTTAATTTTCAAACGGCAGATTCATTGATTTTAGGTATCTTAAGCCATCTTAAGGCCTATTAAACAGCTAAAACCCACCCCTGAAAAAATATAGGGTTTTTTTTTGTACTGGTGTGCATTTGAGATCTATTGACCACCATAATTACAATTATTCTTTCAAATGTAAATGATCAATGAATGGAAAATTAATTCACAGTTGAAAGACCAGACTTCCCACTTTATAATAGCTATGTACATTTTACTGTATCCTGCATTAAAATATTACATAAAATGTAATTCATTTCCTTTCTTTCTGATATGTACGTTTAAAAGCAAATATGTATTCTAGATATTTTGATATGTAAACATTCGATTGGATTAAAGTAAATAACTTCCAATCCAAAGAGTGGACACCTGTATTTATATTATAAAAGGCAATGGCGATATGAATACAAATAAGACAATCAATTCAGCACACTCTTTTCCATTCATGCTACCTGGTCTCATTTTATATGCTTTCTACAACACAAGGATCCAGCTTTTTTCTTTTACCACTTGACAATATCAGGAAGCTGAGGATTTGTGTGTCTAAGTGTTTCATTTTATTAGAATAACATCTAATAAAATGTTTAGCTTCATAAGTTATGTGGGTCTTTTTCTACATCAACTTATTTAAAATAGAATTAACAGACACTGAATTCTGGAGTAATTCAAATAATTCAAGACAATTTGGATATAGAAGTTTGAGATGAAGTTCATACTGGAGAATGTACATATATTAATCAAAAAAGGAAATAACAGGTAAAATAATGTTTTTCCAATACTTCAAATATAACATTTATGGAAATCATCGCTTTCTCATTGCATTCATCAAAGCTGCAACAGGACGACAGCCATACTAGCCTAAATCACTACCTGCCTAAAATCATCTTGTCTTCTTGTCTGAAACGCTACTATGTGGTATAAGAAATAGCTCTCAAAGTGAACAATTTCCACACACAAGTCAAGGCCTCTAAATATTATGGTAGATAGAGATATACACAAAGTGGAAAAAGGGGATAGCAGCAAAGAAAGGAAAACTCCCCAGGAAAACGGATGTATACAAGTACTCCTTGAATAATTTATATGTCATAATATTTTTCTTAAATTTCTTTCTATAGTATGAAGGATGTATATTTGGCATTTCTGGTAATAAGAAATTATTCATGCATTGTAAATAAAGGCATCCACATTTAGCAAAATTAATAAGAATTCCGTTTTATCTGCAACTGGTATAATGAAGAGTTAAGAAGGGGTGTTGAATTCATGATACCTGATTAGAACTAGCTTTTTCAAGCCTGTCTATCATAATTTCAAATTGCAATGGTTTGATTTCCATCTTCCGATTAAGCCTATTTAATAATGTTTCATCTTCCGAGTCCATATCATAATCAGGTTGTTCATTGTCCAGGTTAAAGGCTGAAACACAGAGAAAAAATAGTTTAATTTAAAATGGCATACTTAAATGGATATAAGTATGCTAATGAACTACATGTGGCTGGGAGGGGAGGGGCGGAATGGCTATCTAGTTCAAGTATTGGAGACAAAAGACATATTTTTATTACTGGTCAAGCCATTCCCTCCACCACTGGGAAGAAAGATTAAATATGTCAGAGCCACAGAGCACCTGAATTGCAGAAAAATAGATATTAAAAACTGTGGAAAAATAATACCTTTACTAAAGAAAGAATTATTAGGATTAATACAATGAAAAAAGGTACCGTTTGCAAAACATTTACAAGAAACCAAGTGGTGAGATATTGGATCTTAATACCCTAAGTCAGTAGACTGTTTTAAACACATTTTCAAAACAATAGAATAAATTACGACAGAGAATGGAGAAAATCATATCATAATTTTAACACAACCAAGTGACCCTTATAATGATCACT
The DNA here is from genome assembly GCF_009769535.1 of Thamnophis elegans. Classification (NCBI taxonomy): domain Eukaryota; kingdom Metazoa; phylum Chordata; class Lepidosauria; order Squamata; family Natricidae; genus Thamnophis; species Thamnophis elegans. The sequence continues at coordinate 38,749,173 of NC_045541.1, forward strand.
TTATTTATCACTTCTTTACTGGCATTTAGGAAAGGCTGATTTTAAAATGTTGTATTTATTATTGAATTTATATCCTATCTTAAATGCCACCCATATCATGGTTAAATAAATAAAGTTATATCTACCTTCCTTTTTTATAAAAGTTTTGAATATGAATATCAAACAGCGATGAAATCAATGCAAATAAAACTAAAAACAAAAATTAGAATACATTTCATTAAATGAACAAAGGCTTTGGGACACAGATGCATTTCGGCCTCTTTTCTAAAGTTTGCGATATCTGAAAGCAAATACTTCTGGTGAAGTGTATGCCATAGGCTGGCAACTCTAGAGAAGGATATATCTGACATGTAGCATAGCGAGCTTCTGACAGCAGAGAAACCTGGCAAGTTTATTGTGTGATAGGCTATGATTTATGTTACTCACCCCATCCAGTGTTGAAATACTGAGTTTACATATTTTTGTTTTAAAAGTAAGCCTATTCTAAGGCTTAAAATATTAAAACCATTCTTACTGGACAGTGCCAAATCATTAATTCTTTTGGCTTCTACCGCTTCCACTCTAAATTAAAATTGTAACATGAATTTGGAGTAAAAAATGCTAAAAGAAGTTTTCATGTAAAAAATAAACTCACAGAAACATCACAATTGTCTTACATAATCAGCAAAATATTTTGTTACTCGGTTATCCCGTTTAAGAACTAAAATTTAGCTTTGGGCTTCCCATTTTTTCTAAATGGATGGTCATTAATGGCAGAATTGATAAAAGATAAGCAGACAAGAAATACACTGTTTTTACTCGTCATTAATATGTACATGCATCATTCATATATTACCTGTTAATGAACCTTGATGTTTTGAATTCTTTTACAACAATAACACAAAATATAATAGGACAGGATAATATAAAAATGATATCAGAGCAGAAATGTCAATATTAAAACTAATTTTAAAGCTATAAAAGACCCAAAAAATCTTCAGAAGTATTGAAAGGACAACAGACTAGAAGTCAGGTAAATTTTCTTAAACAATTCCTACTTGCCTCATAACAAGTAGGAATTGTTTAAGAAAATTTATCTGACTTCATAACAAACAGGAAATGTGCAGAAAGACCTTAAGCAGGTTATCCTACATGGCTTTTGAGATCAAGCAAGTATAAGTAAGACAAACCAATTTTCTGAATATCAGAACATAAAATTTAGAAATTTGATGTGTAAGTACTTTAGTCCACAAAAATAAGAAAACAGATTGCTCCTTTACAACGTGAATTTAATCATAACTTCCTTCTCTTAAACGCATTCGTTCAAATCTCTCTCAAAATACCTTCCTTCCCATTCTGTGGTTTTGACAAGCAATTAAAAAAACAAAACAAACAGTAGTTAATGCTGTACTTACGCTGAATATGAATGAACTGCTTTGGCTGTTTAAATTCTCCTTTGTACAGACGACTGTAATAGTTGACATTGCTTTCTGCTTCAGGAACTGGAATAACCATATTCTCTTTCTTTTCTCTGAAGACTTGCTGTGCCGAGATTGCTCTTTGCAAATGATGTTCCTAAAAAAAAAGCACATTATTTTTATAAAAGCAATATTTTCTTTTATCAAATAGAAAAAGTCTAAATTTCGGGGATGTTTCCTTTTAGGACAGGGAGATACACTGCTTGTCCTTAAATTTAGGACAATCTTTGAGAAATAAAAATCTTACTCAGGCATTTCCACATCAGGATGTAAGTTAAGTTTTGCGGGAAGGGAGGGAGGCCGAATCCAGATAACATAAAGCATAAAGCAAAGGCCTGACCTAAGCTCTTGACGGTTCCATTAATTAAAAATATCTTCGAGATAAAAGTCTGGGGAAGCTATTTACCCACCCTTCTAAAACCACAAATAAATAACATAAATATGTGTGGGCAAGCACTGTAAAAAGCAACTTTAAGAGCAACTGACTATTATAAAGTTTTTTCCCAAGACAGATGTGGTAAGAAGAAGATACTTGGCAAAAAAAGAAAAAAAGAAAGATGTGTGAAGAATGAGCAAAGCAAAGATTGATGTTCATTTTCTGCAATGTAAAGAGAAATAACAAAACAGACTTAAACAGAAACTCTTGCAGAACAGCACATCTAGCAATCAATAAATTGAAAAGTTAAAATATTTTAAAATATTAATAAAGAACAGGTCTAAATCTCTCTCTTCATACTGTAGAAACATTCCCTCTCAAAGTAAAAAATAATTCCAAGGTTTATTTTTAAAACAAATCCCTTTCACCCACTCTATCAGACATGAACTCTAATACCACAAATATACCTATCTGTGCAAGGGCGATTTTTCAGAGAAACTGAATATTTTGAATCCTTTATATACCCCTATACAGTACAATTTAGACTGCTTCACACAATATACCCATTCAATTTTTTTAATGCACATGAAGACACAGAGAGAATTCCCAAAGTTAAACATACATAAAGGAAGATAAGTGTATATGCTATACAGGTAGTCCTTGATTTACAGCTGTTTTAGTGACTATTCGAAGTTACAACAGCACTGAAAAAAGTGACTTACAACCATTTTTTCACAATTACTACCATTGCAGCATCGTCATAGTCAGGTGTTCAAACTGGTTACATTTATGATGATTATAGTATCCTGGGTCCATGAGATCATCTTTTGCAACCTTCTGACAAGCAAAGTCAATGGGGAAGCCAGATTCAATTTAATAATCATGTTACTAATTTACTAGCAAGTGTACTTTGGGTTTTACTGATTAGATTGATTTGTTATTATAGAAATGGCTAGTTTATACTATTATGGAAAAATAAAAGGTTTAGGTTCCATGTTAATGCCTTATTCTACTGCAACAGAAGGAGTCGGATGTCAATGCCTTTTTTTCCTTTCCTTTCTTCCACCCTTTTCTCCCCTTCCCCTCCCCTGAGTGTCCTGCTATTTGTTTTTATATTTTTGTATTTTATATTATGAAATAATAATAAAAAGATTTACAATATGAAACAACTGCAGTGATTCACCGTGGCAAGAAAGATAGTAAAATGGGGCAAAACTCAACTGTTTCACTTAGCAACAGAAATTGGAGGCTCAATTATTGTGGTCTTAAATCAAGGATTACACCAAGTATATAATCTATATTTACTAGGATATGTATTTTCTATGAGATTGTTGAAAGTAAAAAAACCCTCAAATAAATTAGCATTTTTAAAATAACTTTGACATTAAAAACTTATTATTACACAATAAAGCAAGGATTAAATTCATGATTTTCAAAAGATATAGTGTAAGATATTGCTGCAAATTACCATTGCTAACTATGAACCAACTCACAAAAAACTATTATCTCCTATAATAATCCTACCCAATACTGGAACAGTTTTATAGTAAAGCAAATTACTAAATCACGTCTTTTTTTATCAAATTATAAAAAAATAAGGCAAAAAGACAGAATGTATGTAGAAGTTAAATTTAGTGATAGCAACTTTATTCATTTGAAATGTTAAATGTAAGCTCTAATTAAAAGGAAATTGGTGACAGAACCTCACACCAGCCATTTAATGGGCTCCATCCCGTCTAGGTTCCCCAGACCCGCTGACAGAATCAGGTCTTCAGCGCCTTCCGGAAGAGTGTTAAGAGTGGGGGCCATTATAATCCAAAATATGATTTATAAATTAACATTTTATATTGTCTAATCATGTATCTAACAATTGTAAATAAATCATTATCAACAATAAGAGTGAGTATGAACAGCGTTTATTACTTATAGCAATCTCCCTGCATACTCCGAATTCTGAGCAGGGGCATTGGTCTTACCTGATATGAATCAAAAATACATTTCTGTACTTTCCTCTGAATATCTCAAGCAGCAAATTCCATGGTTTACTAATCTACCTTGTAAATGAGAAAGAATCAAATAATAAAACAAGTGCATACGTAATGCGAAGCCACAGCCCCATTCATTACTGTAGCCAACCATAATGTGTTATAGTTTAGCATATTTTATGAAAACAATTCTATTCTTGCTAATGAGCCAATAGCTCATATTCATCTAATGAAATTAGAACCTAGCTTTTTTCAGGCCCCATCCAATCATGTAAGCATTATTCAAAGCTTTGACTGAAAATGTATTTCCAAAAATAGCTCTGAATCTAAATGGAGCTCAGCATTCTTAGAAAGTGAAAACAATTGGTGAAAGCAATTTCATATCAAAGCATTCCTAGCTTCTCAAAAGAAAAAGGGCAATTAAAATAGGAATTTTGTGGCAAACTAGATGGAGAAATAGATTGCAGGCATTTTGTTTTCGTTATAAGAATATCATGGTTCAAGTAAATAAGAACATTAAGCTAGTTTCTGGTGTGACTTTTTGCATACATTTTATATGGAGCAGGGAAAAGTGCTACCTGTTTCCACAATATCTATGTTTTATTTATGTCCTGTGTGTCCATGTTTATGTGTGCTTCTATAAACATTATCTGAATATTTTAATAAAATAGTTTTGTTCTGCTGTGTGATATCTAATATGCAATTAGTCAATACAATATCTTGGTTATCATTTATGAAATCCAATCATACCTTGAAATAATTGTAAAGATGCAGCTCTGGAACAACATAAACCCAGGAAACTGATTGATGGCTTCTCTATGTAACTCTACAACATGGGTCTGTCCCAACTATACCAATATGAAACTGCAAAGACTATAAACCAGATTGGCCGCATACAACATCAAAGTTCACTATATACCTAGAAAGAGATATATTTCTCCTTATTAACAGTAAAATACAAACAAACAAAGCAAAGAACTACTCAAAGGAGATACCGTTTTTTTTTAATACTACAAGAAAGTGAAAGGCTAAAATGTTGAGGTTTAGATTGAGGATTAGCTTTTGCTCATGAAATGAGTTCAGTGAGAAGTCTATGATACAACCAAAGCTATTTGCTGATGGAATGAAAGATATGGTTGCAAATCTGCATTCTCTCATAGCTTTCCCAAGAGATAATCTATTAATGGTGGTGCAGTGATCCAGTTTCAAAGGGAAAAAGGTGATTTGGAATACTGTGGATATAGTTAAAAACATCACCCACATGTGTTCTTGATGATGTTTTCACCTTCAAATCTAAATTGCTACACAACACTAGAACCTGTAACTACTTTAATGTTAATTCAGATCTCCTTATTTCTAATAAAGTATGACTAAGTAGAACACTAGATAAAAAGCCATTGTGTCTTTCTAAACATACAACTAATGAACAGTACGGTATTGTATTTACAAATTTATATTATGCTTTATTTCAAGTTTTTATTAAGTGTTCTTTCTTGACATCTACTAAGATTGTAAACTTGCAGAGCAGATTAAAAATGATTAATTCTGAAATAATGTTTTGTAACGCAAGCCAAACCTCACAATAATTATAAAATGTTAAGCAAATTATTGTACAGGTAGAAATATATATTAATCACATTATAATATACTGTCTAATTTGTTCAATCTCAAGAAAAAAGCTTTCTTTTAGCAAACCAAATACTCTTGTCAATATAAGGCATTATTATAATGGACGTTAGTCTTAACTGATACATCCGTTTTCTGGAGGTGGGGATAACATCCAGGAATGAGTTTACTCCATCTGTCATCCAATTGGACTGAGTCTGCAAGCTGTGATGACATGCCTCCTCTGCTAGCTCCTCCCAGTTTTTGACAAAGGCATCACGGCAGACTAACATATGGCGCTGAAGAAATGTCTCCTCTCAGACTCAGGAACGGACACATATCCGGGTGGGGCTGGATGCTATTTCCACTTCCCAGAGAACAGGTATATCAGGTAAGACCAACGCCCATTCTCCATAGTGGTGGAGATAGCATCCAGGAATAGAACATATCAAAGCCTGGCTGTTCTACGGGTGGGCCGTTGTCCGTTCTGAAGTCCCATGAACTGTGTGTACTCTCTTGCAGCACCCGCCTGCCAAAGGTAGCCTCTGCCAGGGGGAAGGTGTCCAACTTATAATGGCAAATAAATGGGGATGGAGAGGTCCAGGTTCGACAGATCTCTTCTAACGAGGCCTGCGTTGCCCATGCTGCAGTCATGGCCGCACTCCTGGTAGAGTGGACAGTAATATGTCTAGGCAGTAGTAATGCCTGCAATTCATAGGCTTTTGCAATGTAGTACCTGATCCAACGTCCCAAGGAAGATGAGGTCACCTTGTTGCCCACCCTGGCTGGCTGAAAGGAGACGAATAAAGATTCTGTGCATCGGAGAAAAGAGGTCCTCCTGATATAAATGCAGAGGGCTCTCCTCACATCTAGTGTGTGTTACTTCTGCTCCAGATGATGGACTAGTTCAGGGCAGAAGCTCCTGGGCTCTGTGGAACCAGGTGTTTACCTTTGGAATGAAGGATGAGTCCAGTCGTAACACCACGCTGTCCAAATGGAATACACAGAGGTCTTGTCTCACTAACAGTGCTGCCAGTTCTGAAACCTGCCTGGCCAATGTGATGGTCATGAGGAACGCCATCTTAAAAGTAAAGGAGCAGAGGTAGGTAGTCCTCAAGGGTTCAAAGGGGACCACGGTGAGGGAGTTCAGTACCTTGGTAATGTCCCAAGTGGGATATCTGTGAACCACCGGGGGTTTGAGGTTGGTAGCACGCCATAAGAACTGTCAGATCAAAGGAAGGTGGGCCAGAGATTCCAGAGATCCACATGTAAAAACTGAAGCCCGGGCCGGTACCAGTCTCCTGAGAATATTAGGGGACAAACCACTATCTAGTCCCTCCTGGAGGAAATCCAGGACTCGAGGAATGGAAGCCTCTGTGGGAACAAGATCCTTACTTGAGCACCAATGGCAAAAGGCTCTCCCAGTGGTGTTATACAGTATATGCGGTTGGTCGAAGATTGTCTTGCTGCCTGGACTGTCCTGATGACTTTGGTAGACAGATTGTCCTCGCTCAGGACCCTCCGCTCAATCACCAGGCAGTCAACTGAAGCCACTGAGGGTCCAGTAAACCAGAGACCCCTGGCTTAAAGAAATCTTGGTTGGAGGGATCCTCCAGCGTGGAGTCACAGAAAGGTTCACCAAGTCTGCAAACCAAGGCTTTCTGTGCCAGTGGGGCACCAGGAGCAGGAGCTTTGCCTCCTCCTCAAGCATCTTCCTGATGACTCTTGGGATGAGTGGAAGAGGAGGAAAGGCATACAGTAGTCCTGGAGTGGAGAGCATCTGCTCCCTCTGCTCCTGGGGCTGCATATCTGGTGTAGTACCTGTGTAGCTGGCTGTGGCCTGGGGTGGCAAAGAGATCAACTACTGGAAGGTCGAATTGTTCTGTCAGTTCCTGGAACAGGTTCGGATACAGGGACCACTCCGCGTGATCGACTGGAGCTCGGCTAAGCCAATCCACCTGTACATTTGCCACCCCCGAGGTGTTCTGCCTTTATGGACAGAAGCTGTTCAGCCTCATGCATGAGGTACCGGGATCAGGTCCCGTCCTGGCAGTTGATATGGGTCTTTGCGGCCGTGTCCGTGAGGATCAGAATGTGCCTGTTTGCCACATTGTCCTGAAAATGGATGGGGGCCAGATGGATTGCCCACAGTTCAAGCCAATTTATGTTGTGGCTCCGGTCCATCTGGGACCATTGATCTTGCACCATCCTCAATTGTAGGTGTGTTCCCCAACCAAAGAGGCTGGCATCTGTTGTCAACATCAGGCTGTCCAGCTCCCTGAACTGGCAACCCCTAAAGATGGTTGGGGACAACCACCACCCCAGGGACCAGATTACCTCTGGTGGTATACCTGTACCTTGTCTGACGAGCAGCTCCTGCTGGCCATCTGAAGTGGTAGGAGATGCCACTGGAGGCATGTGCTGTGGAGCCAAGCCCAGGGACAATTGCAAAACAGGAAACCATCTTTCCCAGTAACTGGGAGAGCTGGAGCAGCGGTACCTGACGTACTCTCCATACACAGTCTGCCAACACCTGTAGACTGGACTGGCGCTCTTGGGAGAGGTAAACCATGCACTCCATGGTGTCTATGATTGCTCCCAGATGAAGCAGGTGAGTCGTTGGGGTGAGGTGGCTCTTGGTGAGGTTTTTGAAAACCCGTACTCCTGGAGAACTTGAAGCATAAGCTTTCCGCCTGTCCTGATCTGGATTGAAGGATGTTGTCCAGATAGCACTGGATCCACACTGGCATGGTGCAGAGATGCCCCGCTAATTCTGCAAGCAGCTTGGTGAACACTCTGGGAGTGTTTGAGGAAAGGCCGAAGGGCAGGGCTTTGTATTGGTAATGGTTCCCCGCATAGAAAAAGCGGGAACTGCCTGTGGGCAGGAAGGATGGGCATGTGCAAGTATGCCTTTGTGAGGTCCACTGATGTGAGGAAGTCGCCCCTTTTGACACCCTCAGGGTAGAGCGAGTGCATCTTGACTCACTGGTAGATAATGTAACGGTACAGATGCTTGAGGTCTAAAATTGCCCTCCAATCCCCCAAGATCTTTGGAATGATGAACAGGAGGGAGTAGAACCCCCGACTCTGTTAATCCTCTGGAACCGGCTGGATTGCCTGAATTTCCAATAGATGTTGGATTGCTGATCCCACGAGGAACCGCTTTTCCTGGTGCTGTGATATGGGGCACCTCCTGATGAAAAACCTCGGGCGGTGGAGAGGAACTCCAGGGAGAGGCCAAATTTGACCGTTTCCTTGACCCAGGCACCCATGGTTATGTCCTCCCCATTGGCTGGCGAAGAATGCCAATCGGCCCCCAATGAGAAGGTTTGCTAGGCAGTCACTTCTGACAGCAAAAGGGACAAGCTCTGCAGGATCTCTTAGGTGGAAAAAATAGGCCACTCCTACCCGCCCTGTCCTGCTGATGTCCATGTCTGGGAGGGAAACTATCTTTATTGACAGGGGAGGTTGAATCCCTCATCCAACCTTCGAAAGGATGAGCAACAAAAATAAGGATGAGCCTCAGCATGTCAATAAAAGGATGACAGAATTTTGCACTTGTCCCAGGACTCAACCAGAAGTGGTTCTATGGAATTCCCAAACAACTGTTCCCAAACAACCGTTCCCTGGTGAAGGGGACAGATGCAAGTCTCTACTTATGTCTCATGTCCACTTGCCACTGGCAGAGCCAAAGAAGGCATCTGGTCACTATAGATGAGGCAATGGATTTGAATGCAAATATCGCTGTGTTCAGGGAGGCATCTGCTGAGAACTCCATTGCTGCCTTCAGTTTATTAATATCCTGGTGTGACCAAGTATCACCAGGGGGGATCCTATTTTGTAGTTGCTTTAACCAGAGCAATGAAGCTCTGTTGAAAAAGGGGGGCACAATGAAAGCCTTTACCACCCATGCGGCAGCTTGATGACCCTTCTCTAACATCTGTTCTGATCTCTTGTCCTCCGGCTGGAGGGCTTCCTCTGGGGAACCCATCATGACGGATGATGCTGACAAGGCCGCTACAGGAGCATCTACTATGGGAACCTCCAGGGCCTTAGATTTAGTCTTCTCCTTTAATATTATCTTCCTTTATTATGGTATATTCCCGTGAAGGTGAACCAAGGCACGAGTGCCACAGGTGGCATGAGGAGCCATTTATTAGGGCCCGTGAGGCATTGCCCTGTCAGCTCCAGTGCGCTTGTGCGCGTTGGCCAGCTGACTTCGGCCTTCATTTTTGGCTGCTTTTCACTCTTCGGAGGCTTCCCTGAAGCCTCCAGAGGGCAAAAAAACAACCCAAAGCGCAAACCAGAAGTTTGGACTTCCGGTTTGCGTGTTGGGCCATTTTTCTCCCTCCGGAGGCTTCAGGGAAGCCTCCTGAAGCCTCTGGAGAGTGAAAAACAGCCCTACAGGCAACCCAGAAGTTCGAGAAAGGACTTCCTGGTTGCTCATAGGGCCAGTTTTTGCCCTCCGGAGGGCCTCCAGGGGGTGAGGGAGGCAGTTTTTGCCCTCCCTAGGCTTCTAGAAAGCCTCTGGAGCCTGGGTCCATCGCATGCCAAAAGTGTGGGGAAGGCAGGGCTCACACGCATAGAATTATGGGTGCGTGCACAACCCCCCTGCGTTCCCCCCATTTTTGGCACATTATGGGGAAAAGGTTAGCCATCACTGGTATATTAAGGTTAACATAAGCCCAAATCCTTTCTCCAATTCACAAGTAATTACTTTGTAAGCGGAATTCATTTCTCTTTAATACAGTTCCTTATTTTAGTAAACTACTTAAGAAATTGTTACCAAAAAGTTGCTCATAATTTATAACCAATTCACTGCCAGTCTACAGGGATAGCAATGGAAAAGTTTCTAATCATTATAGATTGAGATTTTTATTTTTGTAATGCTTGTAGATAGAGAATAAAATATTTTATTAAACTTTATTTAGAAAATAAAGACAAATACTTCTACTGTAGTTCAATTCCTCAATGCAAAACAAGTGCATTAATATCCATTAATATGCAAAGACCAACACCAAAGAACAGTAAAAGTACTGATTTTGTATTTCACTGCAGCATGTAAAGATAGCTAATATTTATGCTTCAGGAAGAATGACAAATTCTGTGATATGCAACACAGAAATAAAATGAAAAAAGTGTGCTAACTTGTAAATTCTAAGCCTGTGAAAAACAGTTAAAGAGGTAATTAGAAAGCAAAATATTGTGAATGAACAACTGCATTCATTTTTCAGTCAATTAAGAAAGTTTCCTCAGGTCAATTCCACCTGCATGAGTATACACACCTGCTTTACTTTGTCAGCAAATCTGGCAAAAGGGTTGTCTGTGTTTGCACATAAAAGGCAGGTAAATCCAGGAACCTTGAAGCAATTGCATTGAATCTTCTGACAAAGGGACGCTTTGCTTGCTTCAACATTTTAAGGAAGAGTGCTTTACTTGCACCAACATGTTTCTTGAAGCATTCCTTATAAACTTTATAAGGTCTAGTAAATCCCACAAAAAAAAACAGGTGTACGATGATGCCAAAAAGTCTGGATCTTTAACCTTAGTTTTGCAGTCTCTAAAATAAAAATTAACCATTTTTATATAGGGATATTAAAAGTGGTTATCGAGAATGATTAGCAGTAAATTTCTGAGTCTGTCTTCCTCTCCAAAGAATCTGCTGTTGCACAAGTGTTGAAAGGGAAAATCACCAAAACTGGAGATAATTACTATGGTTTGTATCAAATCTTACTTCAGACAAACCAGTATTTACAGGACCCTCTTAACTCTCAGGAGAAGGCTTTCTAACTGCACCATTGGACCTGCAGCCAACCAGAGTTTCAGATACTATTCAAGGAAGATTCTTGTCATTTAGACAACAGTAAAATATGGTAAGGAACATAAAGTGAACAATTATGACTAAACAATAAGAGTTTTCACTTTAAATTGCTACATCACTAAGAAATTTATGAAAGGTAAAGTAGCAAGTACTGTACAATTTAAAAACAACAACCACCAGGTATATTGTTGTTAGAGATCAGAGACTTACTACACCAAGTAATTATGTTTTACCACAACCAGATAAAGGAATAAATACAAAAAAATGTAGGAAGAATGGTTGGAATATAGATAGAAAAGGGAATTTGCATTCCAACAGATTTCATTATTTATTCTCTTTTGCCTCTCTTCGGTGGCTGTCCATGCCAACTACAAGACCTAAATTTGGGGCTCTTTTTTGAAATATTAAAGGGCAAAACAGATAGTTGACTTACACCCCAAACACTGAATATTCTGCTTATGTCCATTCAGTAACATCATGACTTTACACTCCTTGCAACTCTTACAGGATGTTTCTATTTTTTTAAGTCTCCTACTACGAAAAAAAGTTGCTCATTTAATTGTTATGAGAATGGCGTTTTCTATGTGTTACCAATAGTTTGCATGTCTATATTTCACTCTCTCTTTCCAAGCCTTCTCTCTTATTTTTCATAGGGCATTAATGTATATATGCATATATCAAATGATACATTTTTGTTAAAAGCACCCTGTTAAATAGCAATGCTTAGGATTCATCATTCCTATTTAAAAGGATATAGTTCATATTTTATTCTATTATTTTATTTTCAGTTCATTTAAACTTATTTTTGTTTTTTATGGGCATGAGCCATGTAGATTAAGTTCCGGGTGGCAAATAAATATAATAATATTATTGTGACAAAGTTTTAGTAGCATTTTGAGGAATAATATTATTATATTTATTTGCCACCCGGAACTTAATCTACGTGGCTCATGCCCATAAAAAACAAAATAAGTTTAAATGAACTGAAAATAAAATAATAGAATAAAATATGAACTATATCCTTTTAAATATGAATGATGAATCCTAAGCATGGGGTAGAGAAATCATAATAAAAGAACACAAAGAATTTGCTTATGCAAGTTACTATAGCAAATGTCTTTAAAGTATTAGAATAAACTCACCTTATGTAAGCAAGAAAAGCTTATAAAATATATTTGTGTAACTTTTTTTTCATTCTGAGGGGGCAGCTTGTGGGTATAATTGCCAAAAAAAGTATATAATGTGATGTGAATATTTTTATTTTTGTTTTTAAAAAGGTGGATGGTAATGTATATCCCAAGACATCAAGATATATGTCCTGGGAAAAGGAGGGACAATGTGGGGGAAGGTACCATTGTATCTACAACACTAACATGTTTTGACGTAACGTGTATTACACACAGACATACACACACACAAATTATATAGCAATCTTCAAGAGAAATCTAATTTTTATAATGAAAAATGAACCAGCAAGACTTAGAAACATAGGGCTGGTAGGGCCCTTGAAGATCTTATAGTCCAACTTTCCTTTGCAGCATAAATGATGTTGTTGTTGCTGCTGTTAATTGCAAAGTCATGTCAGACCTATTGCGACCCCATGGACAAAGTTCCTCCAGGCATTCCTGTCCTCTACCACCCCCTAGAGTCCATTTAAGCTCACGCCAACTGCTTCAGTGACTCCATCCAACCACCTCACTTTCTGTGGTCCGCTTCTTCTTTTGCCTCAATCTTTCCCAGCATTAGGCTCTTCTCCAGTGAGTCCTTCCTTCTCATTAGGTGACCAAAGTACTTGAGTTTCATCTTCAGAATCTGGCCCTTCTAAAGAGCAGTCAGGGTTGATCTCCTCTAGGACTGTTTGATTGCTTTGCAGTCCAAAGGACTCACAGGAGTCTTCTCCAGCACCATAGTTCAAAGGCCTCAATTCTTTGGCGCTCAGCCTTTCTTATGGTCCAACTTTCACAGTCATACATTGCAACTGGAAAAACATCAGCCTTGACTATACGTACTTTTGTTGGCAGGATGATGTCTCTGCTTTTTAGTATGCTGCCTAGATTTTTTTAATACGCTGTCTAGATTTGCCATAGTTTTCCTCCCCAGGAGCAAGCATCTTTTAACTTCTTGGCTGCAGTCCCTATCTGTGGTGATCTTGGATCCCAGGAAAATAAAATCTGTCACTACCTCTATTTCTTCCCCATTTATTTGCCAGGAATTGAGAGGGCCAGATGCCATGATCTTAAATCACATGATCTCTACTCAATGATATATTTGATATGAAAGCATTTTAACCCAATAAATAGTTCTTTCACTAGACCAAGGGAGATAATTTTCATATATTTCTCCCATTTTTTACAGTGCCTAAATCTCATTTAAACCAATCAGAGGGTCACAAAACAAAAAATAATAATTTTTGTCAATTCTTGTTCTAATAATGGAAGGACACAGCTCCCATATACACACACACAAACCCTTTATCTACAAGGTCTGATATGTGTGTGTGTGTGTGTGTGTGTTTTCGTAGATTTTCATGGGTGTAGGTATGCTGGTCTTGTTGTATTCGGGTCTTTTCCCATATAAGATTGAGATTGTCTTGGCAATGTTTCGGCGAGGTCTCACTCGCCATCTTCATGCTGGACTTTTCGGCTTAAAGCATGGTCGGAGCTGCCGTCTTTTTATAAATCTTAGTGGGGGTGTGTGGAGTGCTGGCTTTGTTTCAGTAAGTGGATTGACTGGTTGTGTGGTTGTATCATGATTGGTAGATTGGTGCTGATTGGTGCTGGCTGTGTGTCTGTTGTTGTTTTGTGTTGTAACGGCCTGGGTGGTGGGTGGGGCTCATTTGTTGACTAGGGTTGGTTTCCAGCTGTCTGGTAGGCGGGAGGTATTGTCACATTTATTCATGTTGTGGGCGTGTTTCTCTATTTCGATAGCTTCCATAATTTTTCTCTTGTTGAAGTGTTCAGTTTTGGAGATTAATTTGGTTCCTTCAAAATTAATTTCATGTCCTGTAGCTTTAAGGTGCTGGAAAAGGAACTTTTTCTTTTTTTCTTACTGCGTTCTTGTGTTCTGCGATGCGTGCATTTATTCTCCTGTTCATTTGTCCTATGTATTTTGCAGGTCTTGGCGTATTCGGGTCTTTTCCCGTATAAGATTGAGAATATCTTGGCAATGTTTCGACGAGGTCCCACTCGCAGGTGGAACCTCGTCGAAATATCACTAAAATACTCTCAATCTTACATGGGAAAAGACCCGAATACGCCAATACCTGCATACCTGTACCCGTGAAAATCTACAAATGAATGAATATATATATATAAATATAGGAAATAGGAATTTGAGACTCAACCAAGTCAATGCAAACAAAGTTTGTCATAGAAAAGTTGACATATTAATATTATACTTCATGTGTTTGGCTGTAAAGAAAAGATATTAGTAATATGTAAAAACTAGGAACTGTGGCTATGGATATACTGCACATTTTAAAAAGACCCTGGATGATTACTGAAATATATAGGGAACATTCACCCAAATGCATTTCTGTAACACAGGAGCAAGACCTCTCTTTCCAAATTACTTAACTTCAGCAATTTATTCCTCAACATCTTTTGAGGGGGTTGTACTTTCATTTGTATGGTGTCCACTTAATTACACTTAGTTTATCAGAACTATCTTCCTCTCCAATACATTTTACTAGAGTTTAAGAAAACAATCCTTTTGAAATTAAAATGACAGACCTTAGACTTTCAGAGTTGCTTCATTTCCACATACCATTTTTTGACGTTACTCTATAACCAATGTATCCAAAAAGTATGATGACATTTTAACAATTTTCAGCAGTTTCTAATAATATTAAAATGCAATGTATTGTATTACAATTTTCAGCTGTTCTTATTTTTAATAGACAAATCTTTAATCATCTGCAAATTACTGTAGAAATAGGTTCTACTATATTCAGTGGTACTTACTTCAGTGAAAGTTCGCATATATATGAGCCAAGGTGGCGCAGTGGTTAAATGCAGCACTGCAGGCTACTGCTAGATCAGCAGGTCAGCGGTTCAAATCTCACCGGCTCAGGGTTGACTCAGCCTTCCATCCTTCCGAGGTGGGTAAAATGAGGACCCAGATTGTTGGGGGCAATATGCTGACTCTCTGTAAACCGCTTAGAGAGGCCTGAAAGGCCTATGAAGCGGTATATAAGTCTACTGCTATTTGACTCTAATTACTTTTAAGATTTACCACTATTATTTGTTATAGAAATTGTATATGAAATGCTTCTATGTTGAGTACTGGCTTTTTCCTGTGTTTCAAAATTGAAACTGAAAATCTTTTAACCCAATCCACTGAAATAACAATTAAATCAGAGGAACTACATTTCCATTACACTGGCATGTTGACTTAGGCTACTTCTATAATATACAATTCCTGTAAAAGAAATAACCTCTGACTTAATATAGATTGGGAGATGTCATATATTGTAAATTGTAAATGTTGTAAGATAGCCAAAGTGAGGGCGAAATCCGCTCAGTTCAGAGCGAAGATCTAGCTCCAAATGGGCAAGGCAAGGAACGAAAACAAAACTACTATAAACTAACTAATAAAATTAAGGAAAAAAATAAACTACTCGACTAGAAATTAAAGTATCAGAGAAAATTCAGCTAAGGCTGCGAAATAGGTCCTGATGGGCTTGGATTGAATTGAAAAACTGAGGCTAGAAAGAGCCAGAAGGCGTGGCCAAAGAATTTCAATCCAGTCCTTGGGCAGTAGGACAGAATTTAACCCTTGCTTGGACACTCCAAGCAGTGAACAGGAGAATATGTATATTTATATATTATATTAAAACTCCAAGATATTTAATAAAACTTTAATCTTTAACTAGTGTTTAACATGGAGCTCCAATTCCAGTAAAGAGAACAGCCCTGATTAGCTGTGGTACACACCTAACACATTATGGTTAAACAAATAATGGAAAAAAGTGGAGAACTGAATATTTTATGATGGCTCACTGAATGCTTTTAACAGATTCTGAAATTAGAAAAGCTTTATTTCTATATGTGCCTGGGGCCAAGAAGCCAGCCTTCCTTTCCCTATCATCGTAATTCATTTTGGGCAGCTAGGAAGTAATTAAGGATGGAATAATGAGAGCCATGGATCTTCAGCTCTCCTATCAGGTCAGTTCTCAACTGAAAAGAATTCATGATTGAGATCTGGTTGATTGCTATATAGAGGTTCAGCAATTTAACAGAAACTCTACAATAATTATTTTTCTATATTGTATGACATATAATCACTTCTATATTTTAAGAGTCCAATAAGTGAATATATACTAGTCAATAAATCAACTTGTCTAAGTCTGTAATTGTATCTTATAAGCAAAGACATTGATATTTTCCCCCCAAAACTCTTACAATATCAAATTATTGGGCTAGTCAAAAGGCAGTGTTTTATAGTTTTCTGTTTGCCTTAAATTACAAGCAATACTACAAATTTACTATTCCATTTTATATTTTTATTTTGTATTTATTCATGACTTCATATTGGTTGTATCCCACTTTTCCTACAGGATCTCAAGTGGCCATATATGACATTCATTCTTACAAATGTATATTCACCCGGTAATTTTGCTCATTATATTCCTTTCAGGTAAATAGAACGAGGAATATGATGGCAGAAAAAGACCCAGTGATCCATCGAGTTGCCCTTTGTGTTTTTTGTTTTTTATTATTATTATATTATTTAATATTTCTTATATTTTTGTATTAATTTTTGTCAGATATCACATGATCACCATATGCAACCCTCTGCCAGTTTCCCCCCTAACTTTGCTTGCTGAAAGCTGGCAGAGACGACCACAAATGGTGATCATGTGACTGAGGAACGTAGCCATTGTAAATGTGAGCCAGTTATCAAGTATCCAAATCAGAATCTATCACCCACGGGGATGCTGTGAATGTCACAGCTATAAGAAACAATTCTACGTTGCCCTGTTCAAGGCTGTTGGAATTTCAAACGGTTACTGAATGAGGACTACCTATACAGACAGGTTAATCAATAAAATAGTACATTGCTTAATACATTAGAAATATAACCTGTCCTGTCTAAATATATTCAGCTATAGAATTCATTTATCAACAAAAAGTGAACAACTCAAAATTATTTAAGAAAAAAAGTTTGTTTAACAAAAATCTTAAACCAGAACCTTAAAACACAATTGAAATATTATAGAAAAAACAGAAGAGTGATTGTAGTAGTTTGGGGTTATGTAAATCCTACTTAAATCTAATTGGGAGTACAACCCGTAACTGGGGTCAGTCTTTAGACAATAAATCAAAATCAGTGTCTGGATTTGCAAAAAAAAAAAAATCCTAATTGTCTAGCAAGGGGAAAAAACCACAGATATAAGTTTTTTAAATGATGTGAAGCTTTTCATATGAAAAGCCATTTTTAAGTTTTATTGCATCTGTAATTTTATTATTTTGAGTAACACATCAAATTTGCCAAGATACAATTTCTATATTAGGGAAGGTCCATGTTAAATTTTGGGAGATAATTAAGTGATACTTGTACAAAAAGAAAAAAAAATGAATAGGACCCTCCTAAAAGCAATGGAGCACTAGAAATCTCAAACTATTATTTGATTTGTTTTCCATCAAATCATTCCATTCAGTAAACTAGGTAATCTAACTAATGCAGTTCACAAAATACTGTTATGTTTATACAAGTACTCACAGTGAGCCTGAACAACAAAGTGGAATGAGTCATAAAACTAAGGAGCTTCAATTTGCAAGATGCTGTGGGCAATTAACCAAACTACTGTAACAGATCAAGGTCACTTTGAATTGAAAGCAGGTGTTGGTCACAACATCCAGTATTCCCCTCCTTTCCCATTATAGCATTTTTTTAAAAGGGAGGTCTCCTTCTGAAACACATCTAGCCTCAACAAATTTTCAGTTTCTGAAGGTTTAAAAGCAGAAAACAAATATATTCATCCTATTCTGACTAAATAAAATATTTTAATAGGTGAACTAAGCTTCATTAAACTCAATGCCACATTCTCAGTTCATAATAATCCCATTTCATATTCTCCCTACTGTCAGGCCCATGAGTATACTGTACATAAGATACACCATGCATTTTTCTCAAACATCAAAAAGAGCAAAACAAATTAATGAGAATATAATCAAGTGCAATACAACTCAGTTTTATAGAATTTTTTTAAAAAATCCCTTCATTGATTGCTACCATACTGTTACATAGAATAAACTGCAATCCAGAAATGAAGCTCTGCCGGATGACACCAGATTGTCTTGGTGGTGTTTGTCATTGATAGAGAGCTATTTACAGGGGATCAGTTGCATTTTAAGAATCTCCCTGTTGAAGAAGCTACACTCATGCAATCATGCATTCGGTTCCCCACCAGGATCACTTGGACACCCTTGGAAGCTCCAGAAGTAGGATATGAAAGCTGTAATAACTGAGCAGTTATTTCCTACAAACTGATACTGAGAGGAAGATTGCTCTGATAGTAGAAGGAATATATAAGTCACTATGACTAAAACATAAGATTAGATACTCCCAGAATCTATTTGGACAACACCCCACTGAGATCTACAGCCCAGCAGAGTAGACTTTTTCACTTTCTCTTTGCCATCTAAACCTGATTTTTTTTTAATTAGCAACCACTTGCAGCAGAATAGGCAGAACATTGGATAAGAATTCAGTCATGCCTGGAGAAACTTTCCATGAGAATAAACATGACTGATTCAGTATTTACTTACTTTATATAATCTGTAAATTCATAGAGTATCTAAAACAAAAAATATGCTAAAATACTTCGGAATAAATGCCACTCTCTTTGGAATACTTCTGAGTAAATATAATTAGAACTGACTATAATTTTCCAAATTCTCTCCCTATGATTTGGAAGTACTTTCCAGTAAAATTAATGGATTATGATGAAAATGTCAGTTTGTATGCATTTATTAATTTGTATGCATTTCAAAATAACAGAAAATGTTAGCATTATGGGAATTTTATTTAAATTGCTTTATTAAAATTACACCCATACATAGATCACATTTTATATCTGGTTTAAGAGGATACTGTTACCTTTAAAACCAATTTAACTAGCTGTTTAGACAATTCCACTTTTTGCAAATTAATTTTACATTTGAATAATGTTATTTTGTTTTTAACTAATCTGTAGAGTGAAAAACAAAATCAACAAAATGTGTAAATATTACAGTTAGCTTTACAAACATACTTCTGACAGAAAGCTAGCAATGAATTAGCAATATTAAAGCACCACTTTAAAATTCATAATAAAAAAGAAAACAGGATGTAACTACAAGCTAACGATCAAGAACTACAAAGCTGTCTATTTTAAAAGGCTAATGAGAAAGCCAATCATAATGAAGTGCAGCCTTTGTTGATGTTGACAACTCCAACCTTTGAAAAACCAATCAAATACAATGTGGGATGGCAATGAGGCGGAGATATCTCTTCATTGAGGAAATTCCTAAGGACATTTACTATGAATTCTGTATGCACACATAGCCCTTGTTATGAGCAATTTGTGTACAGTTAAGCTAAAAATAAAATGATAGAATATATAAAGTCCAGTTTTTAGGGGAAATAATGCACTCTTTACCCAAGCAAGGGGACAGACAACAGCTATTTTCTTCATAGAGATATTTAAATACAAACGTTGCACAGCAGACCATGGACAATTACACATGCAGCTTTAAAATTAATTTCACAATGGGATCAAATGGGATCTATAGATTAGTACCATGTGTTTGTAGCAAATTAGACTCAGTCATTGCAAATATCTTCATGTAGGGAAAATAGTTGGTTTTCATTTGTCAGTGACATCAGACAGGCCTGTTAACTGATCTCAAGTTATAATTTTATGGACACATATTGACTTTTAAAGTATTTCTCACCGAACTGTGTGAGTCTGCAATCCTAACCATAGCTAAATTTACCCCCCTATAAGCATACATAAAGATTTCCGGATTTCCAAAGGAAAGAATTGCATTAGAACGCTTGTCCCAGGAATGAAAATAAAAACACTCCAGACCTGTCAGTTAACAGATGAGAAGATTATATAGAAGAAATTCAAGATGTTTTACTTTGCCTATCCTATACATTAGTCAAAGCAACTGACAGCTTAAGCCCATTTTCCCTAAGCATGGATTGGAAAAGCATAAGATGTCAAAGAAAAAAAATGGGGGGGGGGGTGTCTCAAAGCCCCAAAACAAAAGGGCACAGCGTTGTTTCATGAAAATGTAATAGGGATTCAAGACTTTGCTCGCTTTCCCCAAAACTACGATTTGCCACTTTTATGCAGACGAAGAGCTACCCCCACTGGCTGCTAAAGGAGCCGTCAGCTTCAAAGCGAACCGAGGGGTGGGGGTGGGAGGAAAAAAAAGGGCAAAGCCTGTCTTATGAAGAATTGAATCCCTTGAAACAAGGACTCTCCTTCCTCGGGCTATTGGGAATTCTAGCGGTCTTCTATCCAAGTCGCAAAGGCCCGGCTCAAACACCGAAAACCCGACCGCGGAGCAAGACAAGCTCCTGGTTTAACAGCTCACAAGACAAGTTCCGGCAATAGCGGCCGGCGCGCACACTCTTCCATTCAGGAAAGCCTTTTGCGCTTCCTTCCAGTTACGCTAGCGTAAGGCCTCCCCCTCTTCCCCCCCCCCTCCTTCCCTCTCCCGCTAATCAAAACACTTCGCGAGTCCTGGGCAAGCAAGAAGATGGCGGAGCAAGGCCCCGCTTACGGCGACGGAGGAGAGTTTACGCTGCGCTCTTTACGCAGGCCCCATCGGAAACGTGCGCCGCTGCGGCGGGAAGCGTGCGTAGCGGCGCTTAGTGAATGCCAATGGCCTATTTCCCGTGAGGGGAGGGGGACGTCTGATAAACAATGGTGGGCCCCCCCGCGCGGCTCCCTTACCGATTCCTCCTCCTTTTCCATGCCCGTGGGCATCTGCGGCACGGCACGATTGATGGAGACGCAGTCATTGAGGTCGGGCATGTCCTTGCCGCGGTAGATAGGCAGCGGTTTGGCGGCGTCTAGCGCCCGGGCTCGGAAGGAGAGTTTGCTCATTGTCTCCCCCTCACAATAACACCCCGGGGCCGGGCTGGGGGAGCTGGGGGGGGCGAGGGGGACCCTCACTACGGCCTCACCGCCGCCTCCCAGCCGCTCCCGACCCCGGCCCGACACACCATGGAGAGCCCCGCCGCCCCGGAACAGCTCCCTCGAAGAGCCGCCCGCAGCCCTAGATCCGCGCCGGGGTCGCTCGATCCGCTCCCTGCGCCATGGCAAACATGGCGGACATTAACCAAAGCGGCCAGCGATCCCGGCAACCAACGCGAGAGCGGGGAACTGGTGAGGGAGGGGGGGAGAGAGGAGAGAAGGGAGGGAGAGCGAGCAGGCAGGCAAGCAGGCAGGCTGACGGGAGGGGGGACGGTGGAGTGAGCCGGAGAAGAGAGAAGGAAGGAGCCCAGGCGGCTGCGTGCGCACTCCCAGCCGGCAACCAGCGGCAAGCGAGACGTTTCCTTCTCTCTCGCGCCCCCCCCCCCCACCGGCTTGGCTGCTAAGGGAGAGAATGTCTCCCGTCCGTCCTGCGCCCGAGCCGCTCTACGCGCATCCCACAGAGCACCAACAGACGCTCCCCTCAGAGGGGAAGAAGCCGTGTCGGTGTCTCCCCCTCGCCAGCTATCTTTGCATACGCACACACACCCTCCCGCCCCGAAGGTCTTGCACAAATAACTGCTCAGCTGCACACCTTGTCCTGTGGGGTGATGTTGGAGCGGGCTACGCCCACCTCACCTTCACCACCACCACACCATACCCACACGCCCCGTGTACACTCTTCAGGTAGCGGTCGGCCAGAGGCTCGGGCAAATAGCGGGTGGCTGAGTAAAACTGAAAAAATGGTCCAGCGCCTCGGCTTTGGAGGATGGAGTTCCTCCCGATTGACAGTAGCTCTGTAAAAAAAAAGGAGGTTTTGGGTAGAGCCGAGTTTACCTTCCTAGGTATTAGTTATCCCCTCTTTTTTCTTCTTCAGAGTATTGGTGAACTAGCCAAGTAAACAAATATCCCGATCAAGAAACTGCCAAAGAGCCATCCGTAAATAGCCCAACCTGCACAGATAGGCAAGACACCAGAATATAAACTTGACAGCAAACAGCACTCCTTACTAGCACTGATGATGTTGCCTAGTTTGGGTAGTGAAACGTCTGCAAGAAAACAAGCAAGCTCAGAGAGCACCAAGTACCCCCCCCCCTCATTTCAACCCTGGGCTACAAATATTCTCCTTTATTAAACTAGCTAAGCCCCCAATTCCAAATATGTTGTCTATAATTATTTAGGACATCTAGAAATCGGTATAAATTTAGAGAGCACTGGCATCGGGGATATACAGGTAGTCCTCGACTTACGATCACAGTGGAGTCCAACATTTCTCTTGTTAAATGAGACGTTTGTTAAGTTAATTTTGTCCCATTTTATGACCTTTCTTGCCACAGTTGTTAAGTGAAACACTGCAGTTGTTAAGTTATTGGTAAAGCTGTTAACTGAATCTGGCTTCCCCACTGACTTTGTCAGAAGCTCACAAAAGGTGACCACATGACTTTGGGACACTGCAAATGTCATAAATACGAGCCAGTTGCCAAACGTCTGAATTTTGATCATGTGACCATGGGGATACTGCAATGGTCATAAGTGTGAAAAACATTCATAAGACACTTTTTTCAATCCCATTGCAACTTTGAATGATACACTAACATAGACATTGTTGCATGCCGAGGACTATTTGTAATGTGATTTCAGGAGCTATAATGTGAACTTAGCCAATTACAGATAAAT
This sequence comes from Thamnophis elegans, assembly GCF_009769535.1. Classification (NCBI taxonomy): domain Eukaryota; kingdom Metazoa; phylum Chordata; class Lepidosauria; order Squamata; family Natricidae; genus Thamnophis; species Thamnophis elegans. The sequence goes on from NC_045541.1 coordinate 38,772,286, forward strand.
ATTTGATAATACATTATTGCCAAGCTCAGAGAGCACCAAGGACTCTGCTATAGGTTATTCAGTAAAATATAAGGTATCAAAAAAAATTGGATGCCACGATGTATATGCCCCAAGTGCATGTTGACAAAAAGGATCATGTCTAGCAGGTGACAGTACCTGGCTGAACACGCCTGAAGCTAAAGCAGGCAAACTTGGTTGGGACTTGGATGACAGACCATCCAATAACACCAAAGCCATAGGCTAGATTATGAACATGAAAAACCTCATAAAGCAGGAGTGACCAATCACTTGGGTACTGTTGCTAAGAAAACAGCATGGTTGGATGCATGTTGATAAAGGACTCATCAGGAATCACTTTGAATTCTGAAGTGTCTTTGAGAGAAGGAGCCGCAATCAAGTAAATAAACAAGGGGTTGAGCAAGTCATCCCTTCCAGATGGGAAAAAGATGTCAAGCTTTCAAAGTGTGGAGGATGTGAAAGAATAAAAGGGAGTATAAACTTGGTATGAAGTGGAGATAGCAGACAAGGAGATACTTGAAATGTTAGAGCCCAACAAAGAAAAGAAAGTTCTTTTTTTCACACAGTACATGGAATTGGCTACAAAAGATATGAGCAATGCCACCAGCATAGAAGGCTTTAGAAGATGATTAGATAAATTCCTGAAGAATGAGGTTATTGGTGGTAATGCATTACACCCCAATGGTAATACATTACACTAATGTCAGAAGCAGTATTCCACTAGATATGAGTGACTAGGTTATTGTGCTTCTTGGAGCTCCTGCACTAGGCAGACAGAGTATTTGCTTGTTCAAGGTCACCCCAGTTCTCGATTCACAACCCATGCTTGGTTGCTAAGAAGTAGATGACAACATTAATAAATCTATAATTATGATAACATTAAAACTATTAGTGATTATTAATTTGTATTTATTTAGCTGATATTTAAATTTTACATACATTTTATATTATACTTTTGAATCTTCATGTGTGTGGCTGGCAAAAGCACAATCACAGTTACTTATTAGGTGTGATGTGAATTGACACTGTGTTTGATTTTATAAAAATTACAAATATATTCAGTAGATACTGGACCATTGATATCTCCTTTGTATATGTTTACTATTGGGAAAAGTCTTGAAATACTTTCTATGAAATAAAATCTATGTTAGACAGAATATGCACCAATTTTAACACTCCTTACAGCATTTTGCTTGATGGTAATGACTATTACTAAGTAAACTCACTGGTAATTTAAACATCACATGTGAACATGCATTTGGTTAGTTTTCTATGGATACTTTGCGTGGCATATTCCTACTCAAATGTTTACATCAAATTAGGCAAAACATAAGACCGAGATATTGACAAACAACTAGCCAAGTTGCACTAGTTGTGCTTTGGTTTGCAAACTCTAGAGCCGTGATGGCGAACCTATGGCACACGTGTCACAGGTGGCACTGGAGCCATATTTGCTGGCACAGCAGCCCTCAGTTCTGGCACAATTTTTGTCCTTCCGGAGAGCCGAAGGAGACAATTTTTGCCCTCCCCAGACTTCAGGAAAGCCTCTGGAGCCTAGAGAGGATGAAAAACAGGCCCAATGGCCCAACCAGAAGTTCGTTCCTGAGCTTCCTATTGGGACGTTAGGCCTGTTTTTTGCCCTCCCCAGGCTCCGGAGGCTTTCTTGAAGCCTAGGGAGGGCAAAAACGGCCCCCAAGGGCTGGGGGAGACCGTTTTCACCCTCCCCAGGCTTCAGGAAAGCCTCCAGAGCCTGGGGAGGGTGAAAATCCCCCCCTGCGCCAGGTTGCTCGCGCATATGCAGTGGGGGGGGTCACTCACGCATGCACAAGTGGGGTTGCTCGCACATGCGCAAGTGGGTGGGTACGCATGCACGATAGCGCGCATGCACACAATTTTTGCACACCTTTAGAAAAAGGTTAGCGATCACTGCTCTAGAGTTATCAGATCTGGGCTGCAAAGTGTGGATGTCCTGCGGATAGTGGCAAAGAATTCTCTTTCCATATCTCTCTGCTGTCATCTAGAGATATCCAGGTTTTGGTAACCCTTTTCACATGCAAAGACTATTAATATTTTAGTTTCTATTATCATCTTGCACATATATTTCAATAGGAAGACTGTCTTATTGTTCCTCAGAATAGCAGTTAATGGAAATTTTGCATTCTAACCAGAGATTTTTTTTATGCCACAGATATCCTTGATCTCAAAATTTGTGTACCAGTTTTCCTTGCTACAGTTCTGAATTATTCAAATTATAGAAGAACACCGCATAATGTCTAATATGTTGATTTAAGTGTGAAAGTGTCTTGAAGCAAGATTGTACAATGTGATCGTATGGTATAAATCTAATAGTTACACATTAGATTACTAAATGTAATGTTTATATTTTCAGGTTATAGTTGAATATAATTACATAGAACCATATAAAAAATAGTAACAGTAACTTAGGATGAGTACTAAAATATATTGTCTATAAGCAAAAAGATTCAACCAATTTCATTATACTAATGAATTCCTTTGTTAGGCAAAAGTATTTGTAACTTTTTTATCATTATTCTGTTGCACAAGCCAATATGGCAACCAATCCAGAACAAATTTCTAAATAACTAAATTAACACAATGTTGAAATGTAAGTGACATAACACTTACGTTCATACATAATTTGTGACTTTATTGTATTCCATCCTTTCCTTATTAGAATCACTATGTTTTGACACACATTCATGATTTCTTTACAATTTCCTAAATTATATTTAGTGGACATGCGTCACAACTGACATTTATATGAACATATGGGAATCAAAATAATACATATTCTCAGACAATAGCTATGCAAAACTTATCAACGTTACTTGAACAGCAGTGGTGAATTATTAGTTTCTGTTGAATATTGTGAAAGTATATTCAGTTTTAAAAAGCTTACAATACCTGCATGAAGTACAATAAAATACATGTACAATCTTTAGCAATATGGACAATGTATCCTGCACATATTGTGTAATTATTGCTTAGGTTTTGCCAGAGGCATTGTTCTGGAAGGCAAAACATGCTAAAGATATGTTTAACATTCAACGGACAAATCACTTAAATTGCAGTCCTTAGAATGAAATGTAGATAGAGTTCACATAAACCTCATACTGTACTGTGGATCCACTCAATAGCTTGTGGCAATTACTTCCTCTAGGAAGAGGTGAACTCTATGGGCAAGGAAGAAAAGCATCCTGTACTGACTATTTGAAACTATTTTAGAGTAAGATTGATAAAGTTTTTGATTTAAATTCTGTATAAGCACAATAAGAAAATTAGTCTTTTAACATTCAGGGCAGATGATACCTGCACATTATCTGTGCTTTTGAGAAGCACATTATTCTTCCACCACACATTTTGAAAAGCACATTTTGTAATTGGTTTCCTTTTTTCCCCCTAATACTTTCTAATACACAGTAAAATAAAATAGATTTATTAAATAAAATCGCAATTAAATTTTTGGTGATTGTGAATAAAGATGGAGCGGGGAATGAGGAGGAATGTGGAAAGTGAAAACAGATTACGTGAGTCCTTGGAACAATATTTTTTACATCAAGCTGGACAAGGGACTCTGTTGAAGTCTACTGCTGAGAGCTACTCTGGACTATGGAAGAACCATATTGAATGGCAATTTTAATACTGATTCTTAATGTTGGAAAGGATCATTTAGACCATAGAACCTCTGGTCCTAATAAAGCATCCTTGGTTGATGATTCTCCAGTCTCTGGTTTAAGAAATCCAGGGATGCCAAAGTCATTAACTACTCAATGTGGTTCATTCTACAGTCAAACTACTCACATCTTTTTTTCAATTGATTAGCGACCAGATAGATAGATTTTCTTCATCAAGGTCTAACTCTGGGGTATCAAACTCACAGTGTCATGATGTCATCACATGACATATCACAACTTTTTCCCCTTCGCTAAACTGGACATGGGGGTGGCCAGTGCATGACACATCGAGCCCATGGGCCACAAGTTTGACAACTCTGGTTTAACTGGTTCTTTCAGGTCTTCCAACAATGCACCCATCACTACTATAACTAGGGCCATCCTCTGCTGATGATCATATTCTTCTCTTTCCTTCCACTTTTTTCAGTGTCTTTTCCAGAGAGCCAGGTTTTTTTATAATGTGTCCAAAGCATGATAATTTGAAACTGGTCATTTGTGCCTCCCGTGAGGACTCTGATTTGATTTGTTTGATTTGATCCATTTGTTTATTGGTAATTCGTCCCATATTATTTTCAGGAGTCTTCTCCAACAATAAAGTTTGAAAGCATCAATATACTTGCTAAACTGTTTCTTCAAGATCCAACTCATTACATTAGAAAGGCTTCTTTCCCCTGTTAGGTTGTACTGAGTTGCATAAAAATCTAGGAAAAGCAAACTAGGGTTATTTAATTATACATTCAAACATGGTTGTCATTATGAAGCAAATGAGACTGAGTGGGAAAGCAGCAATATAGCTAATTACTACTAATGACAAATATTTAAAAAATTGGGGGAAAGTCTCTGGATTCTGTCTTGATTTATTTTAATCTCAGTGGAACTTGGGTAACACTTCAAAGGCAAAGTAAGAGTGCAGAGAAGAACAACAAAAATAATTAGGGCACTGAAGGCTAAAACATATGAAGAATGGTTGCAGGAAAAGGGTATGTCTAGTTTAATGAAAAGAAGAACTAGAGGTGACATAATAGCAATGTTCCAATATTTGAAGGGCTTCCACAAAGAACAGGGGGGTCAACCTATTTTCCAAAGCACCCGTAGGCAGGGCAAGAAACAATGGATGGAACTAATTAAAGAGAGAACCAACCTAGAAATAAGGAGAAATTTCCTGACAGTTAGAACAGTTAATCAGTGAAATGACTTGGCTCCAGAAGTTGTGGGTACGCTATCACTGGAGGCTTTTAAGAAGAGACTGGACAGGCATTTGTCTGAAATGGTAGAGGGTTTCCTGCTTGAGCAGGGGCTGGCTAGAAGACCTTATTCTGCTATTCTGTTATTCCTGATCAGTATGCTTATTACTGAGCTTCAGGTACATTATAAAAACAATGTTCCAGGAGGCAGCCAACAGCAAACCTATAAGGTGCCGATATAGTAAAGAAAACAAATTGGAATTATCATGTTTTGCATGCACCATTCTACCAAAGGCACCAGAGGAAAGTATAGCCAGATTTAGCCGCTTTTAGATAGTTTGACTGGGTAGGTATTATGAGAATTGTTGTCTATCATAACAGTCATTGAATGGCATTTTGTTGAGTTCTAGCTTCTTGATGATCTTTCTGGAAATAAATCACCTAAAAATGAAAAGAATGACTCACTGATGGACAGACTGAATTCATTATGAAGCCATAATAAATATGAGAAGCATCCTGGGAGTTATCAAATCGACAGTTCCTATAGAATCCCTCATAAAGTGGCCAATTCAAGTTAATATATAATGCTTAGTTATAAGCTAGGGTTCTTGAAATAGTAGAAGACAGGGACAATGCCAGCAGTAATTTCAGTGTTAACAATTTAAGTTCCATAAAAACTCCGAGATTTTACTTATGCTGAGAGAGAGAGAGAGACAGAGAGGTAGAGGGAGGGGGGAGGGAGGGAGAGAATTGATTTTTCAATAGATGATTGATAGATAGATAGATAGATAGATAGATAGATAGATAGATAGATAGATAGATAGATAGATAGATAGATAGACAGACAGACAGACAGACAGACAAACACATCAATTAATAAAATCAGAGACATCCTAGGTTAAAAAAAGCATTTCAAAAGCATCCATTCATCCCTTAGCTTTGCCTGTGCAATTCACCAAAGACCTATCTTTATTGAAAGAATACAGTTGACTTACTCTTCACAGAGTTTCATAGGAATAACCTGACAAAGTAGACAAGTGTCCATAAACGTTTATTAGATTATAACTTTGCCAGACTTTCAGCTTACTCTGATAGGAAATATTCTTGATTATTTTATGTTGTATTTATTTTATTTATATCCTGTTTTTATTATTTTTAAAAAATATGATGGCAAACATATCCGGGACACCTTCCTCCTATTTTCCCCACAACAACAACCCTGTAGGGTGAGTTGGGCTGAGAGAGTGTCTGACCCAAAATCACCCAGCTAGTTTTCATGGCTGAGGCAGAACTAGAACTCACTGTCTCTAGCTTTCTACCCTGGTGCCTGAACCACTAGACCAGACTGACTCTCTAATCCATGGGTGTCAAACTCATGGCATCACATTGGCATCATGTGATGTTTAGCAACATTTTTCCCTTTGCAGAGTGGGGTGGGCGTAGCATGCGCCTGCGGGCTGCCAGTTTGATACCCCTCTCTAATCTAAGAAATGGTTAACATTTCTTAGCATTAGTGCCAATGTCCTACTAAAAATAGTTTTAGAAGCGACTCCTAGAATTAGTTTAATACTGAAAAAATAATCACAATACTAATCTAATACATATCTCAGCTCCACTACCAAACCAATCCTAAGAGCTAAATCCATCCAATGCCACTCACTCCACTGTTACTAAGATTGTAGATTGCCACAAGCAATCAGGCTCAAAACAACCTAAATTAGCAACTAAAAGGAGCACAAACAAATCCACCACCTTGAAGTAATGCTTAGGACAAAATTAAATTCCAAGAAGAAAATACTGAACAGAATGCCATTCATTCCTTTGAGAGATCAATGTCTGAATCTTCTGTTCTCTTCAATAATGAACAGGGATTAAGTCAATACTCCTGAGATTTGATGGCATAAGAAAGAAGACAACTGTATTCTGCAAGGCATCTAAAATCTTAAAGTACTTTTCAAAGATAGTTTTAGAACATCACAATATTTAGCTCCCAGATTACTGAACCAGTACTAATATATTCTCAAGATAACACATTGTATCATTTTTACAAGATCTTTAGGACATGCTAAATCCTTACCTTGAATTCTGTAAGTAATTGGAGCAAGAATGAAGAAGCTATAACTCTTCCATAATTGTTGAATCCAGCTAGAAGCAGCATACAGGTGATGGACGTTTAGCAACATCTGAAAGGACAGTTTCATCTTTGTCTTGGGGATTTTTGGCAAGAAAGGTTCAATTATCAGCTATGAATTTGTCAGCCTCCTTAGTAAATTGCAGAAGATTCTGACCAAGTTCGTGGATGCGTATGTAGTTCATAAGAAACTCTGTTTAGGTCTGTTGGCTTTACTAACTGATCTGAAAAGGACAATACAGAGATGACCAGTTTGCATATTCCTGGGGCGATTCGATTCTGCAGCCCAAGGATTAACCATCTAGTGCTTTCCAGATATTTGACACTACATTTCTCACAGTCCAGTAGCATTAGCCATTCTGACTGTGAGTGAAACTCCCAAACAGCTGGAAACTATCAAGTTGCCTAACTCTCCTTCAGACTGCTACTTCAAAGACTAAAGTGAATTTTTACACAATTTGTTTTGACTCAGGTGGCTTGTATAATTTATCTAGAAAGATGCTTCTAATGCAGACTTTTTCAAATGAAGGAAATATGTTGCAACAGCCCTCTTAGGAGATGGTCAGCCAGGTTCTGCTTAAAAACGCTTACATCTACCTTTTTCCTGGGAATTTCATTCTATTTTCAACTGTTTGTCCCATCTGAAAATTCTTCATATTATTTAGAAAAATAAATACAAGTAGACAATCTGGTTTGCAAAGTACTTTGAGAACTACATATCTAAAAAAAATTAAAACCAAGGAGAAAATGTAAATAGGAAGTAGACAGTGAGGGCAGGCATGAGTCATTAGATGGGGAAAAAGTTAAAGGAAAACTAAAAAACGATAAGTTGATGCAGACAAGATAAGATATATACATTTTGCTTCACTACAGAAGACATGAACTATTGTTGGGTGGGAATCTGAAAAACGTAAGAAACTCTTTGTGACAACAGATAACGCTTTTGAGATCTTCTTGAAAAATAAAAGTAAACTGTCCCGCCCCCAGAGTTTAATACTACATTCTGATGTCATCCATTTAAGTTGAACAATGTGAATTTCAGGACAGCCCAAAATAAGTACTTCTGATAGTACATTATTAATCTGCATTTTTAATGTGAATAAAAGACTGATAAAATATGAATGTACCTATGCTATTGTTATTTTTGTTATTTGTTGGAATTATTCTTCCTCTGTTAGAATGGATGCACATCATGGTTTTTTTTTAAATTCACTTAAAGACATTAGTAAATCTCAATTATAGCTATGAGAATTTCAAATTATTCCTCTAAAAACAAAACTGGTAACAATATTTTAGCCACTTCTTGACTTTTCATAATCTATGCTAATGGAAAGTTCATGCATGATACATATCTAAAACTTTGATCGAGAGTCTACAAATTGCAGAAAATATAAATCAAGGCAGCTTGTCGTGAAACCAATGCGCTAAGCTGGCTTAAAATTATATTGGTTTAAAACAGAGCCTGTGTGTGCTTTAATATAAATGTGTCTTTCTTTGCAGAGAGAATTGGAAAATACTGAGATGTGTATAAAGGGTAGTCTCCCTGTAATTGATTCTGAGATTTTAAAACATTTTATTTTGACAAGGAGAAATAGCATATTCACAGGCTTAGAATTCTGTGTAGCCATTTGTTTTGAATCTGTGTTCATTAATATACTGTTTATATAAAGGATATAGCTTGTTTTTAACTGCTGCTTGCATTCTTAACAGTATTATTCTAAATACTGTAGGTAGGTAGGCGGTTCTGATTGTAGGCATTTGGTTACATGCACACAAAGCTGCATTGTTCTGTGTTTGGGTGATAAAGCATAGTAGAGTTGCTAGTGATGCAGAGTGTTTATGAATATCTCAGAAACACTGGACATGCAGTTAAAAACAGGAAAGGGCTTATGATCAAATTTTGAGAGAGAGGCAATAATTGCAATGCTTTTTTTCTTCCCTTTTTGCATTTCAGCTTTTAGCTACTTGACTATTCTGCCTATGGCATTTAGAAATGAAATCTGTTTATGAAATACCAATTCCAGATTTCAATATTTCCCTCCACGTTTTCCTCATATTCTGCCTGGATTATGTTTGCTAAGGTGGCTGATTGGTAGATTCCTTTCCTGTTTACCCCAATCACCCATGCCAAGAAAGCAAGCATATATTTTTCTTTCCATTGACAATTATTTGAAGACATGTGATTTCCATTGATAAACCTTTTTGTTATTCATTCATCATTCGTTCAGTTGGGATGCTTCCTGATTTCACCCAACTCTGAGTGGCTCACCATAATACATACATGAAAACAGGAAAATACAACCCCTCCCTTCAAAATAACCACAATCTAATCGTAAGATGGCAATCCAATAACAATACAAACATAAAACATCACAAACAAGGAAGCCTCATCTACCCTATCCTAAGGCCTGGGTAAATAGCCAAATCTTTAAGGCTTTCCAGACTGTCATTGGTTGAATGAATGCCAGGGCTGCTCTCATTCTAGATGGCATGTGCTGCTAAAGAGATGACATGCTTTCTGGGTCCTAAAAGGTGAGACTTCTTGTGGGGACTCAACGTGCAATGTGATAGGTAGTTTGCAGATAGGCAGAGCCTTATGCCATGTAGAGTTTTATGGCTGATAAATAAATCACACACAAAAGCACACTAGCAATCAATGCAGCTCACAAAGAAGATGTTTCATATAGGCCTCCAGAAACACGTCCATCATTACTCATGCTGCTATATTCTGAACCGGTTTGAAGTATTCAAGGGTGATCTCATGTAGATGGGCTGCAGTACTCAAACTGTGAGGTGACAAGGGAATGAGTAACTGGAAGACCAATCAATTCAGGATGGGGCACAATTGGCACACTGAATGGAGCTGTGCAAAGACTCCCTTGGCAACAACTGCCACCTGCTCTTCAAGCAGGAGCTGTGAGTCCAAGAGGACGCCGCCCTAAGCTGAGTGTCACTCCTTACTGGGAGTAAAGATGGAAGCTCCCAGCAGCCAAAGTCATCAGTCATGATATGATTGAACCAGAGTTGCTTTCTCTCCATGCAGGCCCATAGAGGCTCCAGGCTTGGGGACAGAATTTTGATGGCTGGCCTGCAGATCAAAAGATGTTGATGATGTTCTCCATTCAGTCGTGCCCAACTCTTGTTCATTCTATAGTCCATGTCTGTCCTTGTCTTCTAATCTTGCATTACTTCTTCGAGTTGTTCTATGCTCTGGCTGGTGTCAGCTTTAATGGAGTCCAGCCACCATGTTCTTTGGCGACCTGGTTTCCTTTTACCAGTAACTCTTCCAAACATAATTGCTTTCTCTAGTGAATTCTCCCACATGACAAAATAAGTGAGACACAGTTTTGTGATTTTGGCTTCCAGTTTCTGGTGAAAAAACTGGGTATCATCATTACCTCCCAATTACCTCCCTGCGACCAATTAGATCTCATAGATTGGGCCTCCTCCGAATTCCATCTGCCAGCCAGTGCCGGCTGGCAACTACAAGGAGGAGAGCCTTTTCTGTAGTAGCTCCGACCCTTTGGAACGAGCTCCCCGTGGAGATTCGTACCCTCACCACCGTCCAGGCCTTCCGCATAGCCCTTAAGACCTGGCTAGCCCGTCAGGCCTGGGGACAAAGATAATCGCCCCTCCCGAATGATGAATGAATGTTGCTCATTATTTTACTCTATGTTTGTCTATGCCATTGTTTGTATTTCCCTCCCCTGATCCTATGTAAGCCGCCCTGAGTCCCCTCAGGGAAAAGGGCGGCCTATAAATGTTAATAAACCCTAAACCCTAATTATACTGATTATAGAAGACCAGACACCAGCAGATGACCTCACCTAGTTTTATGTTTCAGCTGTTAAATAGGAGGGGGGAGACTATGGAGCCCTGGAAGACCCCACAAAAGAGGCACATCGGGACTGACCTCTTCTCCATAGCCAATACCATGTAGAACTAATGATGAAGGAATGGCCACAATTTCCATTCCCTGCCTTATGTCCAGAGAAGAATACTGTGGTCAGTGGTATCAAAAAGCCACTGCGAAATCAAGGAGCACAAGGATGGATGCAAGGATGGTGAATTGATAAAACTTTTGTCAAATTCACCTGGTTTAAAAAAGTTCAGCCTTTCAGCAGTGTACCAGAACACCTGTGTTTTGTTTTAAGACCTGGTGTCTCACTAGCCTAGTAGTCCAGGATGAAGTCGCTATAGAGGGCACTGACCACTAACCTGAGGATGGCATCCCGGCTGCAGCACACAGTAGCCAACTGGAAGGGAGGTTCTTGCATTTTTACAAAATGAAACACAGCAGGAAAAATGGATAGAACCACTTTAGTTAGTCCACTTCTTTTGAAGTGTAAGGGGAAGGTCAGATAGGAGTTCCCTTCTCAGAGAATAAAGGGCAGGTGACGGATAACCCTCTGTCTTTTGGCCCTGGAGAAACAATTGGTGATGTGTATTTGGGTTGGGGGAACTTGATCATGCAGATCAGTCCTCTGAGTAGGTCCAAGAAGTAAGCAAGCTAATGGAAGAAGAACCCAGAGGCATGTGGGGAAAAAAGAGAAGAACTTCATTTGAAACTATGTGAAACTAATGAGGGAGAAGAGATATGAAATGAACCCATAGTCCTTAAAAAAAGAAACTGGAATTCATGCATGAAGCAATTATATACCTCCCATGCTTTACTAAGTATATCACATTTGGTTGGGTTCATATACAGTTGCAAGAAAAAGTATGTGAACCCCTTGGGATTACGTGGAGTTTTGCATGAATTGGTCATAAAATGTGCTCTGAACTTCATCTAAGTCACAACAATAGAAAAACACAGTCTGCTGAAAATAATACTACACAAACATTAGATGTTGCCATGGTTTAATTGCACATAACATGTAAACATTCACAGTGCAGGGAGGAAAAAGTATGTGAACCCTTGGACTTAACAACTGGTTGAACCCTCCTTTGGCAGCAATAACCTCAACCAAACGTTTCTTGTAGTTGCAGATCAGACCTGCACAACGATCTGGAGTAATTGGACCACTCCTCTTCACAAAACTTTTTCAGTGTAGCAATATTCTTGGGATGTCTGGTGTGAATCACTCTCTTAAGGTCATGCCACAGCATTTCAGTCGGGTTGAGGTCAGAACTCTGACTGGGCCACTCCAGAGGGTGTATTCTGTGCTGTTGAAGCCATTTTTGTGTTGACTTACTTGTATGCTTTGGGTCATTATCCTGTTGCATCACCTATCCTCTGAGGAGCTTCAGTTGGTGGACAGATGGCCGTACGTTTTCCTGCAAAATGTCTTGATAAACTCTGGAATTCATTTTCCCATCAATGACAACAATCCGTCCTGGCCCTAAGGCAGCAAAGCAGCCCCAAACCATGATGCTCCCTCCGCCATGTTTTACAGTGGGGATGAGGTTTTGATGTTGGTGTGCTGTGCCTTTTTTTCTCCACACATAGTGTTGTGTGTTTTTCCCAAACAACTCAATTTTGGTTTCATCTGTCCACAGTATATTTTGCCAGTAGTGCTGTGGAACATCCAGGTGCTCTTTTGCAAACTTCAAATGTGCTGCAATATATTTTTTTTGGACAAAAATGGCTTCCTCCGTGGTGTCTTCCCATGTACTCCATTCTTGTTTAATGTTTTCCTTATTGTAGATGTGTCAACAAAAAATGTTAGCATGTGCCAGAGATTTCTGTAGGTCTTCTTTACCTCATGAAGCATTCTGCGCTGTGCTCTTGCAGGCATTTTTACAGGATGACCACACCTAGGGAGAGTAGCAACAGTGCTAAACCTTCTCCATTTGTAGACAGTCTGTCTTACCATGGACACATGAACATCAAGGCTTTTGGAGATACTTTTGTAACGCTTTCCAGCTTCATGCAAGTTAACAATTCTTGATCGTAGGTCTTCTAAGAGCTCTTTTCTGCGAGGCATGGTTCACATCAGACAGTGCTTCTTGAAACCAGTAAACCCACAACAGGTGTGTGTTTTTAAAGGGCAGAACAGCTGTCAGCAACACATCCAATATCATTGCACTGATTGGAGTCAAGGTTGGCTCACTCCTGGCTCCAATTAGCTCTTGGAGACATCATTAGGCTAGGGGCTCACATACTTTTTCCTCCCTGCACTGTGAATGTTTACATTTTATGTGCAATTAAACCATGGCAACATCTAATGTTTGTGTAGTATTATTTTCAGCAGACTATGTTTGTCTCTTGTTGTGACTTAGATGAAGTTTAGAGCACATTTTATGACCAATTCATGCAAAACTCCACGTAATCCCAAGGGGTTCACATACTTTTTCTTGCAACTGTACATAAAGCATGATTTACAAATAGCAGTGGTTGGATTCACATACTTAAAAAAATAGCAAACCAAACATATTATAATTTATCATACTGTACAGGCCAGATCCTGAAGAGGAAACTCAAAATACTTTGGTCACCTAATGAGAAGGAAGGGCTCACTGGAGAAGAGCCTAATGCTGGGAAAGATTGAGGGCAAAAGAAGAAGGGGATGGCAGAGAATGAGGTGGCTGGATCGAGTCACTGAAGCAGTAGGCGTGAGCTTAAATGGACTCCAGAGGATGGTAGAGGACAGGAAGGCCTGGAGGAACATTGTCCATGGGGTCGCGACGGGTCAGACATGACTTCGCAACTAATAACAACAACAACGGGCCAATAGATTGATGGCTGTATTCTACAAGCAGAGCATGATTTGAAGAATACCAAGAGGACCTGAAATGAAGAGAAGGAATTATGATGATATCAAGATGGAGAATTTAAGACTAATCTAAAATTATTTACTTTGTTGACCCAGAACTGAATTTAGAGGCAGTGCTCTTAAGAAAGTAAAAGACTCTAATGGTTGAAAAGAAGAACATAAAGAGAGAAGGTTGACTTGAACTGGCTTAGACAAGTAACAGAGTTGCAGCTTTAAGAGTTGTATAAAAGGGTCATTGTGATGGCTCTGCCATCACACCAGCTTTTTACAATCTGGCAAATTCAAAGCACTTTTAATTCCAATGAATTGTGGGGGAAATAGCGGGTGGGGCTGGATTTCATAAATTGATTTCTATCATTCAAACAATATTTGGGTTGAATGGATTTCTTAGTAGTATCAAAGCACACCGACACCACCGAACGACTTAGTAAGTTTATGCCTGGATAAGTAGAAGGAGGGAAATTAATAAAAGAATAAATGTTATGCCCGCTCTAATTAGGTCTGAAATAAGAACTTGGCTGTCCAAATAATAGAACTATAAATCAGCGTTAACCTCCCCCCCCCATTTGCTTGAATAAAATGTATCTTTTGGAACGGGCGGCATTGTTTTGGAGGCAGTGCAGTGAATTATTATGTTACAAATCCTGATTTTTAAACCCCTGCTCCAGAACAGCAAGGATGTCTAGCTTCTCCAGGAATTTTTTTTTTTAAGCAATGTAAGTTGCTCCATGCTCTGAATCAGAGGTGGTATTCAGCCGGTTCGGACAGGTTCATCCCAACAAGTAGCGGAAATCGTGGGTGGGTTGCCGTCCTGCTTAGCCACATTTTTTAGGCCGGGGGCATGTGCGGAAGGTGCGAGAGAGAGAGAGCAAAGAGCATGCGTGGAAAGCTGGGCGCATATGTGGAAGGTGTGCATGCTGCTATGAAATGGGTGCACGTGCACAGCAAACCAGTGGTAACAAAATGTGAAACTCACCGCTGCTCTGAATATGCAGTCTTGCTATGTCTAATCATCCGGCCAACCTTCAGTCATCTCTATTTCCAGAGACTTGATGGGTGGTACTTCCTACAGCAACTGGACTCCATAAAAGGACCCACCTGTCTTTTTAGCTCACTTTTCCCCAAACCGGCCCTCTTCAGAAGCGTTGGACTCCACCTTTCATGTTGACTGGAATTGTGGTACCTTCACATTTCTGGAAGGTATTGGCTTGGGGGAAAGGATGTATTTGCCTGGGACTTGCCCAATCTGAAAAGCATTTCACATTTTCAGGAAATGGACCTAGCCCTTATTACAGAACTCAAGATGTGAAAGTAGAATATCTTTTTTGAAGGCTGCATCTCAGAGGCTGGGATGGGAGGCACCATTTCTTTGCAGCGGAAAACACTCAGCATTCAGCTAGATCACTGAATGGACTTCAGGAGTCCTGTTAATAGCGATGAAGCTTTCCTTTCTCCCTTTCATTAAAACCTCCCCAAGGAAATGAAAAGATCCTCTGTCCTATCAGTGTCAATGGGGTTTTGTCATTGATGAAAAGCTGAATGTAAATAACTAACTAAGCATGCTGAGAGGCTCCGGGTTGGAGAGTTAAATGTCTCAGCTGTTCCAAACTATTTTGATCTGAAGGCTCTATTAGAATTAAGAGGGACTAGCCACCTGAATGGACATCTTCCTTTTAATGAACTTACTGTATTAAAAAGATCTCTGAAATGCCAGAAAATTGTTGGGTTAGAACTGTCCCAAAAGATGTTCCATTCCTCCAGCCCAATATCTCAGCGTTTTAAAGCTTGGATCTAAATTTACAATGCATTCTAGAAATAGTCAGTCCTAATTCCGGTGGGAAAAAGGGAGAATCTAAAGATACATTTTATTCAGAATTGAGAAACAAAAATGAAAAGAACTGGCAAAGGATTGAAAGGCAGACCTAAAAATAAAATTCTTGTAATGCCTAGCCAACGTGTTTAAAAAAGAAGAAAAGAAATGAAAAATTCTACATTTTCTGCAAGCACATTTATGCACAACCAATAATGCTTAAAGATAATGCTCACTCCCCCAAACCAATGCTTTCCAGATGGGTTGAAGCGACCACTCCTAGATTTCCAGCACACATGACCAACACATCTGGAAAGTGACCTTGTCCAGGAAGGCTTAGTGATAATAACAATGGCGTAATCACAGCAGCATCTTTGCCTCTTGATTACCAAGTCATAAAAGTGGGATGGAATGAGCTAAAGGAGTGTTTTCTTCTGCAGTGATTCCTTGCAGGCATTTTGGAATCATTAATGTGCACGCTTAGATTCATTGATAAAATCCAGGCTGCCATTTCTGGAAGACCAACAGCTGCCATTTGGTGCCCATTATTACTTAACCATGCCTTCTTCCAGAGATAAATGACTGCCTCCTGTCCCTGAAAGTTTTGGTGGCAGCTCTTAGAGACTTCCCATTGTAATGCTCAATGTGGCAGAAAGGAAAATTATCAAATACATGAAATAATAAATGAATATTGAAAGTTGGAACGAACCGGTTCACTCCCAGCTGATAGTTGGAGCTACTGGTTCGCCCAATCCAATCCAAACTGGTAGAATCCCGCCCCTGGTACATGGGTTGGGCTTGTGCAGCCCACTGACTGAAATATGATGAACTAATTTGTAGATAGGTATATTAGTTGAACATAATCATCATTAAGTTGTTTTTGTTGATTATGTAGAATTGTGTGCAATTCAAGAAGTGATCATTTATTTCATGATTTTTATAGTATCTATTTATCCACTATGGATCCCAATTTAAATTTTACATCAGTTTAGCCCAGTGATTGCAAACCTATGACCTGCGTGTCAAAGGTGACTCGCCACAATGTTTTGGAGTTACATACAATGGATGATGCTCTCATGCAATCTCCTGACTCTCTGAAAATGAATTTTACTTGTATTTAATTTTTGTAATTTGATAGTTCTTTATATAATACATCAGACCACCACATGTTTGGATCACACAGTATTTTTTTTTTTTTAAAAAGAAATGAATATCTAAATAATTGTTTCTGGCTGTGTAGGAGAAGAAACGTGGGGGAAGGGTTAAGAGAATTATCAGCCTGGAGTTATTACATTGTCACAAGCAATCTAAGTCCAGCCCCTCTTGAATTCCATTGACTCTTTTCTAGTGCCAATTTAGTTTTGTCCATTAGTTGAGTAGATTCTTGTGTATAGGCTTGGGGAATAAATCTTCTGAACTAGACCATAATGTGTGATCCTGATTCCTTGCACCTGCTAGTATGTTTGTATCAGCACAATCAAGTTAGGTACGTTCTTAAATTTTGGCACACTAAACACAAAAGCTTTTTCATCATTAATTTAGCCACTCTATGTACAATATATCTGATGAAGTTTGCTACAACTCATGAAAGCATATAGCAGTGATGGCGAACCTTTTCAGCACCAAGTGCCCAAACTGGAACACATGTCCATGCTCGCCAGCCAGGTGGTCTTTGTGGGTGCTGGAGCATCGGCAAACAGCCTGAAAAATGGCCAACAACCAGGTTGTTTTTTTGGGTCATTTTCAGGTTTTTGGGGCCATTTTCAGGCTGTTTCTTGGGCTGAAAATAGCCTGAAAATGGCTGCTTTTCCAGTTTCTGGCCAGCTGGTCTTTGTGGGCACTAGAGTGCCAGAAAATGGCATGAACGACATCTAAAAAACAGGCCATTTTGGGGACTGTATATCAGGCCACAAATCCCCAAAAATGGCCTGAAAACGGCCTGTTTTTTAGATGTTGTTCATGCCATTTTCCAGCACTCTAGTGCCCACGAAGACCAGCTGGCCAGAAACCAGAAAAGCAGCTGACAATGGTGCACCTGTCCACAGAGAGGGCTCTGCATGCCACCTCTGGCATGCATGCCATAGGTTCGCCATCACGGGCATATAGCAATAGCAATAGCACTTAGACATATATACTGCTTCATAGTGCTTTACAGCCCTCTCTAAGCAGTTTACTGAATCAGCATATTGCCCCCCTCTCAACAACCTGGGTCCTCATTTTAGAAAGATGAAAGGCTGAGTCAACCTTGAGCCGGTTAGGATCAAAGGAATCGAACTCCTGGCAATGTGAGCAGAGTTATCCTGCAATACTGCATTCTAACCACTGTGTCACCAAGGCTCTTGAAATGCTTCTTATTATTTGCTTTTGTATTTTATACTATAAATTAATAGAAGGGGGGGGGGGGAGAAATGAAAGCATATGCCTTTCACACCAGATCATGTGTTCTACTATATAGAGGGCAGGGCATTCAACTATTCAAAAATTCAGAAGGGCTATGTGGGAGGCCACTAATCTTGAAATTACTTATCAAGAATTAATATCTGGACAAAAGACAAGACACGTATTTCCTCTAGTTCCAATTCTTCCCATTATGGTGAAGTTAATTACATTATTTACTATATAATGGTTACACACGCACATCAAGTGCAATTATATTACAAGTTTTTAATGCTGGTCACT
Organism: Thamnophis elegans; assembly: GCF_009769535.1. Classification (NCBI taxonomy): domain Eukaryota; kingdom Metazoa; phylum Chordata; class Lepidosauria; order Squamata; family Natricidae; genus Thamnophis; species Thamnophis elegans. The sequence continues at coordinate 38,790,519 of NC_045541.1, forward strand.
GACCAGAATTCTGCAGGTTAACCGAGTAAATTACTGTTTCAAATATAATATAATAAAATAAAATGCCAATGTAAAATTGCAATTACATCATCGACGTAACCAAGGCAGGTTAAGCTTTATAGATAGCGGTAACAAGATGTTGCCACATTCAAGGACACTGAAACATACAGGTCTGACAGGAGTAGCTGTGCATAAAATAAATCACAACTGTCAGTACTTCACCAAAAAGGGAGTTATAAATGGTCCTTGTTTCCTTACAGCAAGAGCAATTGTAGGAATGTAAATTAATCCTGTGGTTCGGTTAAGATCCAAATTCTGTAATATAGAAAAGTATGAAAGCTCTCTGTGTATTGTTCAACTTGACTTAAGCATGAACTGAAGAAAGGGCTGAAAATCCAGAGTCATCTCATCTATTATAAAGAGTTTTGATTACACTCATATCTGTTTTCCCCAATATTTATGGCAAAAATGGGTGTTTTGTGAGGATTCCATAACTGCGTCCCAAATTACTGAATCTGCATCAATGTTTAGCAAGTACTTTTAGTCTATCACCACCATGGTGGCGCAGTGGTTAGAATGCAGTATTGAAGGCTACTTCTGCTGATTGCCAGCTGCCAGCAGTTCGATTCTCACTGGCTCAAGGTTGACTCAGCTCCCATTCTTCCAAGGTCAGTAAAATGAGGACCCAAATTGTTGGGGGCAATATGCTGACTCTGTAAATTGCTTAGAGAGGACTGCATAAAGCACTGTGAAGCAGTATATAAGTGTAAGTGCTATTGCTATTTCTTCCTTTCTTGGCTCTGCCATCGCCACTGGCAGGAATTCAACCTTATTTCTGTCTGCTGCCATCTCTGGAAAAAAAGAATTCTCTTCCTAGAACAAGAGAACTAGTTCTCTGAATCCAGAATCTCTATGTCAACCTTCAAAACAATTTCAGCTGAAGCCATATTTACTTGTGCTTTATTTTTTGGTTGCCCTTCAAGGGGGAGGGGTGGACACAACTCAGGAATGTGGTGCCTCAGATGGCTAGCCATAACATCTACCATCCAGAGTGAGAACCAAGGCCATGTCAATGGACACCTGTTGAAGTTGAGCGGGAACCTACATTTGGATTGATTGGCCCCTGTGATCTGAGAGATATAGGGGTGGGTGAGTGAGGAGGTTCCATTCTTTCAACTATCCCTTAGCACAGAATAATTTAGAGCTAGCTTCACCTTTCTAAGTGCTGATATGATGTACTCAATAAAGGATCTCTTGAACCTGAAGAAAGCGTCAGAGTCCTGACTTCCCGGAGTTCATTACTCGGAACAATGACACTCTACATTGGAGGAAGGGGTGACTATTTTGATTTTCCAAGCGGTTCCTAACCATTATATTTTAAGGGGAAGTGGTAATGCTGAACATGTGCTGAGTCAGAACAGACATCCTCTCCTGGGGCCCCATGTGGTAAGGCCATCACCTAAACTGATTTCATACCGATGTCACTAGCTGTGTATGAAGAATTAAGGACACTATTAGCAATAAGAGTGCTTAAACACACTGGTTTCCTTGTAGCAATTCTGAGACAGAACATTGAAGTACATTGTTATGTTGATGAATTACCGACATATTCTAGGAAAAGAAATAATCAAGAGGAACAAAAAAACAAAATTTAATGTAAAAGTATCAAATGCCTGTTTTCCATTTTACTTTACCTTTCCTTACTTTTTAACAGAAATGAATTAATTTTCCAGGCACTGTAAATCTTGTGGAAGCAATCACCAAATCTGGGGAAAATAGATTAAGGTCTTCAGTGCTCAATAATTTAAGCTATTTGTTTATATAAAGTAACTATTCCATTACTGATTTTTGACAGAGATTTAAACAAAATTAGGTGGGGCTTTAATTTATTTATTTTTATTCTGGCTTCATGATTTTTATGGGTAACCCAAGTTGGCAAGCCTACCCAATACTCCCTCCTTCTCCTGTTTGAAAGTTTAGGGCCAAATTAGTTGGAGGGGATATCTCTGAGGAGGGATGTCATTCTGCAAGCCTCTATAAACAGGGGATAATAAAACAACTTTATTTAAACCCATCATTATTTGCTGCCATTTTCTATACAAGATATTTTAGTGATACCATTAAACCCAGAGATACTATAGATCTCTCACTGTGGAAGGCTCTTGGGATTAGGGACCAAAATAGTTTGGAAAGGAAAACATTTTGGATGTGGATCCATGGACTGTGAAAGAGAAAGCAACGGAGATTGAGAGAAGGGCTGAGCACCAGACTCTGAACAGAAACAATGTTATGAAAGTAGAATCTTACTAGCATCTTAAATTTAGACTCGGCTATGAAAATTTTAACTACTGAGTCCTTGACTTACAACCATTTGTTTAGTAACGGTTTGAAGTTACATCACTACTGTAAAAAGTGACTTATGACTGTTTTTCACAGTTACAACTGCTGCAGCATCCCAATGGTCATTGATCAAGATTTGGACATTTGGCAACTGATGTGTATTTATGAACATTGCAGTGTCCTGGGGTCATGTGACCATCTTTTGTGTCCTTCTGACAAGCAAAGTCAATGGGGAAGTCAAATTCACTCAACAATCATGTTTCTAACTTAACAACTGCAGTGATTCATTTAACAACTTTGGCAAGAAAGGTCGTAAAATGTGGCAAAACTCACTTAAGTACTGTCTTGCTTAGCAATGGAAATTTTTGGCCTCAATTTTGGTTGTAAGTTAAGGACTACTTATACAGCCATGAAAATATTTTAGATTTCCTGGGGAGAAATTAAGAGAAAAGAAAATATGGCAATGTTGATTATTGTGTGGAACTGCATGAACATCAGTGCTGGGCTAAAAATCTCAAATATAGTCAGTGGCGGGCTTGTACCAGTTTTACTACTGGTTCGCTCATGCATGCGCTCTCTCTCTCTCTTGCGCAGAAGCATCCAGGTGGGTGGGTGGAGCCTCCTGCCGCCGCCACTACTGGTTTGGCCGAACCGGGTTGAATCAGGAGCAACCCACCTCTGCATATAGCTGAATCTGGTTGCATAAAATTTACTTTGGGATTACAAACACACATTAATTTGTAAATGTTGTTTTTGGATTGGTTTAGAAATGGAGGAAAGTCTGAGTTATCAAATAGAAAATACATGAAAATAAGAGTCCATATGGAGAGAGACAGAACTTATGCATATATGGTGAATGTTATTTTTACCTCTCAATTTTACCCCTTCTCCTTTTTGATTCATTTTTTCCAATTTTGTCCTAACAAATCAGCAAAGTAAATAAAAAGAAAGAAATGATGGAACTATTTTCTAATTTTTTAAAAAGAAAAAAAATTAAGAAACCTTCCACCTCAATTAATCTTCCATTTCCTTGAAAGGTTAAAGATGGTTTTGCACATTTCTTTGTAATTTCATTTTTGTCATTAATTCCCTCCAGGGGTGGTATTCACTTACCTTCCCTACTGGTTGGCAAATGTAAGTGTGTGCCAGCCCTCCGTGCATGCACTTTGGCTAAAAAAGGGCCTAAATGGGATGGAATAGAGCCGGGGTGGGTGAGCCATGCCACCCACAATTTCCACTACCGGTTCGGGCAAACTGGTCCAAAGCAGCAGAATACCCCCTCTGATTCTCTTCCTGATGATCATGAGTTCAAAGATTTTTTTTAAACATATTTTTATTTCCATTTCATAACATACAATCACATGTATACTATACATAGCCAATATCATATAGTATTAAATAGTGATTACATCAGTTCCTCTTGTCCTCAACGCCCCAAAAAGATTAACACCCATTATTAGCTCTTCTACTCTCCCTACACCTCTTTCTTCTACCTCTCTCTTATTTCCTATCTTCCCTCCCTCTTCCTTTCCTACTCTATTTCCCCTTCCTTTCTCCTTCTTCTCTCTCTACATTCCACTCCTCCTTATCCTCAACCTCCTCATCTTCCCCCCTTACCCTCTCTCCTATCCCTCCCTTCCCACTTTCCTTCTCCCTTCTGCTTCCCACTCTTCCTTTCGTTGGTGTATTTCCGCTTCCATACTACTCTATTTCCTCTTCCTTTCTCTTTCTACTCTCTCCCCTTACCACTCCTCCTTATACACCTCATCTTCCCCTTCACCCTCTCTCCTATCCCTCTCTTCCTATCTTCTTCTCTCCTCTACTTCCAACTCTTCTATATCCTGACTTCCCTCCATCATTTTCTACTCTACTTCCCCTTCCTTTCTCCTTCTCTTCTCTCCCTTTACCACTCCTCCTTATACACCTCATCTTCCCCCTTCACCCTCCCTCCTATCCCTCTCTTCCTATCTTTCTTCTCTCCTCTACTTCCCACTCTTCCTCTGATTCACTTAATGTGTTTCGGCATCTGAGCAAAATCCCTTTTGTGTTGATGGTATTTATAATTCCATTTCAATATACTTAAAAAAGAAAAAAATAACAGTATACATGTACAATCATCCAACATCCCTCCTCCAGCTTAGTAAACTCCACTCCCTCCCACCCTCCCCCCAAGCCCCTAACCTTCCCCCACCCTGACTTCCCAGAACCAATACAAGGTAAAAATCTTTAACAAAAACAGTTTAAGACATACTTAAGAGAAAACATAGAAAGTTAATAACAATTTGAATTCATATTAGCTCCTCCTTGCTAGGCTAACTATAAATAATTTGTATTGTTTCTGATCTTAGTCATAAACTATCTGAAATTTCCTAGACCCATATTTATTTTGAATATAGTCAGTCCATTTTTCCCAGTCTGGTTTATATCTCTCATTTGAGTTATCCTTGAGATATGCAACTATTTTAGCCATCTCTGCTAAGTTTGTGATCTTCAATATCCATTCCTAACTAGTAAACAAATCTCATTTCTTCCAATATTGCGCCACCAACAATCTAGCTGCAATTATCAAATGCAAAGTCAAGTTGATCTCTACTGCTGTAGAGTCAGTAATTATACATAACAAAGAATAGGTGGATTTTTTTTTTTGAGAGAGAGAGCATTTTACATAATCCATCATATTTGTATCCAGAATACCTTAACCTTTTTATAAATCTACCATGTAATTAATATTAATGTTTTTTTTTCCCAACCCGTAGCAAGGCATTCCCCAGAGCATGACCTTTAACGTTCTCATCCACCTCTTTATTATACAGCAAACAAGCAGCCATATACCAAATCAAACCCTTCAATACTGAGCACGCCATTTCCTGCTAAATTAATCCAATCGCTTAACATTCCATATTAGGGATTTAGTTACCATCCTTAGCCCCCTGAAACTTTTTAATAGCCATCTGAACATCTTGAAATTTAGCCTTTGGCCTAACTCCTCCCACTGTTTCTGATGTAACACCTGTATGCTCCTGAACCATGGCTTGTGTACCTTGCTTTCTTAATTCCTGTTCCATTTGCCTGGTAACCACACGGTTTTGTCTTTGTTCTTTAGCATCTTGTACCTCTGAAAGAACAAGTTGATCCTCCCTTGTTAAAACTTGAGTGGCTTGCTTTCCATCATATCCTTCTCTTTGTCTAGTTCTAGAGGAAGAGGGTTGTCCACCCATCAGTATGTTGGTGTAGAAATCTTGAGCTTTCCATACTGTATTGAGGCGATGTCTTTTTCCAAGATAGCTAAATGTGAGTTCAAAGATTTTAATAGATGGAAGGAAATCACTATATGTACATACTATACTGGTTTGAAAGGAAGAATCCTTGTTTGCAAAAGAACTAGCAGACTGATTTTGAAAATAGTTCTTCTCTTGTCTTAGCATTGAGTTATGCTTTAACTGCAGCTTTCGGGTCTTCCAATATTACCAGTGTCTCTTTGGTAGATGAGCCAGTTGAAAGTGCCTTGCTGCTACTTTACTGCTCATCAGTTGGGATGCTGCTTGCTTTGAAATTGCGGTGCTTTCTTTTCATTTTCTCTCCCCTAGAATGGTTAACTTTGGCAAGACAACAGTGGCATGGCTTTATCGATCTTGCTTAGAGTCCCATCACCAAGCAAATTTTTTTTGCTTCAGTTGTTGCAAACATAAAGGGGACTAACCCCATCTGAAGGTCAGGAGAAAATGTTCATTTCACGTTCACATTCTAAGCTTTGAAATAGACTATAAAACTATGTTAAGGTTAATGCCTTAGATTCACAGCAAGGTACTAATTACACTGATTACCCATAATATATTTCAGAACTTGTAGACCTCCAGAATTATTCATTTGTTTGAGAAAACTCACATGCCAATACTAATGGCTGTGGTTGGCTGACAAAAATGGTAATTAAGCAATTAAACCATAAAGGCCATAAAAGACATAAATTGGGGGTGAAAAGATATACTTTGGGTTGTTCTCAACTCTAATAATAGCTTGTTCCAAATATAAGCCCTCTGTGAAATAAGCACAGATATTGACTTAAATGGACAGTTGGTTAATACCCCCAAAAGATACCAGTGGTGATCCAAGAGTGGAATATGATGGAGCAGGCAGTTCCACAGGAAAATCTTAGCCTACACTAAGATTCTGCATGCAGTATCAAGCACCTTGAGTTGGCACTACAGGTACCATAGTTCTCGACTTATGACCACAACTGAGCCCAACTAAAGTTTCTGGTTTTAAGTGAGATATTTGCTAAGTGAGTTTTGTCCCATTGTATGACATTCCTTGCTGCAGTTGTCAAGTGAATCACTGCAGTTGTTAGGTTAGTAACATGGTTGTTAAGTGAATCCAGCTCTCCCATTGACTTTGCTTGCCAGAAGGTCGTAAAAGGGGATCACACGACACCAGGACACTGCAACCGTCATAAATATGAGTCAGTTGCCATGCATCCCAATTCTGATCACCATGGGAAAGCTGCAATGGTTGTAAATGTGAATAATGGTCATAAGTCACTTTTTTCAGTGCCATTATAACTTTAAACGGTTACTAAAGAAATAGTTGTAAGTCAAGGACTACCTGTATTGAGTATGCTGGAGAACACTGCTAAGGAATTGTAGTTCAGCAACATTTGCCTGTTTGTAGGTTTTTCATCCTAGCTAAATAAATAGATCAGTGATGGGTTTCAAAAATTGTTCGAACCTACTCTGTGGGTGTGGCCTCCTTTGTGGGAGTGGCTTGCTGCCCATGTGACCAGATGGGAATGGCTTGCCGCCCATGTGACCGGATATGAAGATGCCGATGACACTTGTCAGAACCACCTTAAATTACCTCACACACAGACTGGCATGCATAAGAATATGATGTAAACTTGTTTTTTAAAAGGCATCTTTGGCTTGCGTTAAAACAACTTCAACACCCGCAATGTTCTGATAGCACCACAAATGCAGTAGTCATCCTTACCTTTCACAGAGGTGCTGAGTTTTATAAATATGAGCATGATAGTGTAGAATAATCATATCCAAGGACCAGTGGTGGGTTTCAAAAAATTTTGGAACCTCTTCTGTAGGTGTACACCTCTTCTGTGCTTTCTGGGTCCACTGGTGGAACCTCTTCTAACTGGTTGGGTAGATTTGACGAACCGGTTCTACCAAATAGGTGCGAACTGGTAGGAACCCACCTCTGATATGGATAGATGGATATCATTAGGACCATGGGTGAAAACACTTAATGCTACCTTTCACGGTGAGCTTAAGGCAGAGAATGCAATCTTCTCAGAGGCACTAAAAATTATCACAAGTTGCAGTTTGTGACTGGAGTTACACTACAGAAATCAGCTGTGGGTTGTTAGAGTCTCACCTGGCACAAGCAATGGATGACTGCCTTAAAAATTATCAATCTGTATGCAAATGATGGATAGGAAGTTGTGGTTTTGTCACCTTGCATCTTTTTTTTAAACCCATCCTATTTCTATACGTATTTGCTTTCGCAGACTTTTATCCCGACCTTCTGATTTGATTCAACATATCCAAGATGACTTTACGAGTTTGTCACAGATATGTGACAAACCCATGTGCCCTGTAACCTTTGGATTTGACATCTTATTGCCTGAAAAATAATTGGTTTATTTCTCTATTTTACCTATCACAGATGCAGGTAGACGATGCAGAGAGAATGACTGGTTGAAAATAGTTCACTTGGAAGATCCATGGGTGATTGGAGCTTTGCGCTTCAGCTTCTTCGGTCCAAGGTCATCCTCTTATAGGCTAAGTACACCAGCTTTCAGCTGCACAAAATGAACCTGTTAGGAATTTATGGGTTTCTAAATGCAGGTTAATGTAGGATTGCAATCCTAGCTACACTTATCTGATGCAAAAACTCCTGTTGAACCCAGAAAATAGAAGATGATTACCATTCCAAGGTTTAATTGCACATTGCCTCAGATTCTCAATTAACATTATAACAGGATGTGGTGATAGCAGGAAGTAACAATAACTACAAAGCTTACAGCAAAAAAAAAACATTTTCTTAGAAAACTTTCCTTTCTACTAAGGGGGAACTGCATGAATACAAAAATGTAGCTTTGTAAAAAGAATCAAAATCTAAAATGTATTCATCTCCTTTTACCTATATCTTCTTTAGATAGTTAATTACTCAATGCTTTCTTTCTGCTTGTAGTGCACATATAAACTTAGTGTTGTAAGATAAAACTATAGTATTGTTTCAATATGAGAAATATGATGCAGCTGCAGGGCATGTTGGGTAGGATGCAGTAACTTCAGGAGGTTATATAGTATAAGTATATACACTTAATGGGTATTTAATATATGTGCAAACATGCATTGTAAAAATAAATGCTCATTATCTAAATAAACTCAATTAGGGCTGTTACCTCCCAAAGACCGATAAGATCACACAGATTGGGCCTCCTCCGGGTACCATCGGCCGGTCAATGTCGGCTGGTGACCCCCCCCCGGGGGAGGGCGTTCTCTGTTGCTGCCCTGGCCCTATGGAATGATCTCCCCATTGAGATCCGGACCCTCACTACTCTTCCGGCCTTCCGTAAAGCCACTAAGACCTGGCTGTTCCGGCAGGCCTGGTGCTGTTGATTGTATCCAGCCCCACTTTAAGTGGTAATGTATGTTGTGTAATTTTAAACAATTGTATTTTCATTTTTAATTTTTATATATTCCCTTGTTTGTCTGTAAGCCACCCAGAGTCCCTAGGGAGTGGGCGGCATATAAATGTCAATAAACTTCCAAACTTCCAAACTTCAAACTCCTGGCCTGCAGGCCGAATGTGTCACATGCTGGCCACGCCCACACCTGGTTTGGTGAAGGGGGGGAAGTCCCAATATGTCATTTGATGCCACCGTGACAACATGAGTTTGACACCCCTGATGTAAATAATAATAAACTGGCCATAGTCAGAGGATCTGTGATCCACAGCTTTAGGGCCACACAATAGTGATACTCCATGAATGGTTTCAAAAAACCACAGAGAATTTCATTTATTTTCAGGGAATATTTTGTTGCCCCTGCAAATGTAAAGTCAGCAAAATTGTTGATTGTTCCAGGGTGAATCACGGTCATGATCTTTATACCCAGCTAACCTGGAATTTGCATCTATAGACATCATAAGAGTTTTAGATCTTTGCCTTGCTGGATGTTATTCTTTCTCTGCTCTAGGAGCCCATCTAGATGGTATGAGGTTTGTTGCCTGAAGAAGAAGGACAAAGGTTTTCACATGTGGAGGTGAAGTGACTCTGCTTCCCTCAATATGGCCACTGGCTTACCTGACTGCTTCAAGGGCGCTGGCATTCTTACCTGGCATCTTGTCTTAGGGTTGACTGCTCAGTCTGGATCTGTACCTCCCAGTGGTATACACTAAACCTGACAACTATCTCAGATGGGTGACTGTTGTTCCCCAGTTACAGTGTAACAAAGCATCAGATTCTCCTGTCCATTTGCAAATCTGCCTACTTTTGATTTCAATCCGAAACTTAAGAGTGAAATAGAACGAGATTAAATTCAAATCAATTCAAGGTTTGATTCAAGAAATGATTTAGATGCGGCTTTAATGGGGCACTCAGGCATTGTTTGGTAGGGCAGAATGAAAATAGCTAGGATCCTCTAGAGGACAGTCAAATTTTGGTCCCAGATCAATGTAACTTTAAAGGATTGTAACTCTGCAATTCTGCCGGATAGCTTCAAGAGATTAACTGGGGAAATGAACTGAAATAATTCCTTTTTATTTACTTAAGACAGAGGTAGCAGGAAAGAGGAAAGGAAAATATTGAAGCCTCCAAATTGTCCTGCAGAGAGTCTCCAGAGAGGTTGTGAAAGGGCCAACTCAAATTTAAAAATTAAAACCTCAGAAAATTGTTCAGAAAGGTTTTTTTTTTTTTTTTTACTAAGGATCAAAGACTATCTTCTGGGAAGGATATGTTCTGTACTGCTTATTCAACATTTAAAAAAACTCTGAGCTGTGTGCTCTGCATGTGTAATATCTATCTATCATCTCTCTCTCTCTCTATCTATCTCTATCTATCTATCTATCTATCTATCTATCTATCTATCTATCTATCTATCTATCTACACACACACACACACTATATATATATATATATATATATATATATATATATATATATATATATATATATATATATATATATATGGAGGAGAATAAGGATAAGGAGGAGAACTTGTGGCTTAATGGCTAAGACGTTTGCCTAAGATGTAATATAGCACAGGTTCGAATCCCAGTAAGGGTATGGCTAGCTGATGAGAGCTAAATAGCTTTAAATAGATCTATACTAGTCTCCCTTTATTTATTTATCAGCACAAATATAACACTATATATATATATATATATATATATATATATATATATATATATATATATATATATATATATGTGTGTGTGTGTGTGTGTGTGTGTGTCTGTGTGTCTGTGTGTCTGTGTGTGTGTGTCTGTGTGTGTCTGTGTGTGTGTGTGTCTGTGTGTGTCTGTGTGTGTGTGTGTGTGGTGTGTGTGTGTGTGTGTATGTGTATGTATATGTATATGTATATGTATATGTATATGTATATGTATATGTATATGTATATGTATATGTATTTAGTGTCACAACCCCTGGTATGCTCAAATATGGGAGGAAGCTCACTGCTTCCATTCTCTGTCCATCGGCTTGTCACAAGAGACCATCCAGACAGAAACCCAATATTTTTACTGTTGCCTTTGTTACATTTGTGTTGTATTTGTGCTGATAAAAAAATAAAGGGAGACTAGTATAGATCTATTTCAAGCTATTTAGCTCTCATCAGCTAGCCATACCCTTACTGGGATTAGAACCTGTGCTGTATTACATTTTAGGCAGATGTGTTAACCACTAAGCCACAAGGTCATCTTCCTTTATCAGCTGAGCCAGGGAAATAGGTATGTATTTAGTGTCACAACCCCCGGTATGCCCAAATATGGGAGGAAGCTCACTGCTTCTATTCTCTGTCCATCGGCTCGTCACAAGAGACCATCCAGACAGATTTATTTATTTATCAGCACAAATACAACACAAATGTAACAAAGGCAACAGTAAAAATATTGGGTTTCTGTCTGGATGGTCTCTTGTGATGAGCCGATGGACAGAGAATGGAAGCAGTGAGCTTCGAACAATTTCAACCAAACCTGGTACACAGATGACTTACTCTCTGAAAACAAATACTGCGGGGGTAAGACACCCCTAACACCCCTCTAGGTGTGTGTTCTGTTAAGATACAGCCTGTTGTGCCTTAAAATGACTTCTACTGTACTGTCGTAAAATGGTTTCTATTGTACAGTGCAGTGGAGTTGCCATCGTAACAGTTTCACAGTACTCCACAAGGGGGATCCCTCTGGTAAGGGGGAAAATCCAACATTAGAAACTATGTTTGGTCCAGGATTATTTTTAAGGACAAATATATGGATTAGGATAAATAAATATCCAGGCAACAATGGATTATCAGATAGTACTACAGTAAAAAAAGAATGGTTTGCATCATACATAATCATCTAAAAGCCAACACACTAGCTTAGGCTAAGGTGACCAGACGTCCCGCTTTCAGAGGGACAGTCCCACTTTTCAACAATTCGTCCCGTATCCCGGTTTTTTTTTTTAAAGTCCCGATTTTTTTTTAAGTTACAAAAAAGCCTCCAGCCGCCGAGGCTCTCCTAGCAACTGGGAGCGTATATTCTTCTTCGAGACGAGCGCATTCCCGCCCGCGCATCCGTGGGAGCTGCTGCCAATGGCTGAGGGAGGAGAAGACTTACTCCATATGGAGACTGCAGACTTCCCTCACGGATTTTTTCTTCTTCTGTTGCTTTGAGCAGCCCTCCCTCTCCCCCTCTCTCTTTCTCTCTCTCTCGGAGCTAGCTAGCAGCTGCCTCCAAGGCTGTCCAAGCTCAGCCCCTCCCCCGCACCCTCCCCAGACTGCTGCTTCGCCTCGGCTGATCGGGGCTTCTAAATTGGCATTGCGTGTTGTTTGAGGAGGGGATTACTGTGCCATAGAAACACAGCGTATGTCTCACGTGGCTGATAACCTGGTCTTTACAGAAGAGGTAATTTAAAAAACTTCAGAGCGAATCCAGAAAGAGGGGAGAAAGAGGCTGAAGGAGTGTGTGAGGAGGGGGGATTTTCTAAATGTCCCATTGAATCCAGAGGAGGGGGGAGAGGAGAGAGAGAGAGGGAAAGAGGGAGTGTGTGCACGGAGGGGGAATTTTCTAAATGTCCCATTGAATCCAGAGGAGGGGGGAGGGGAGAGAGAGAGAGAAAGAGGGAGTGTGTGCACAGAGGGGGGATTTTCTAAATGTCCCATTGAATCCAGAGGAGGGGGGAGAGAGAGAGAGAGAGGGAGTGTGTGCACGGAGGGGGGATTTTCTAAACATCCCATTGAATCCAGAGGAGGGGAGAGAGAGAGAGAGAGAGAAAGATTGAGTGTGTGCACGGAGGGGGGATTTTCTAAACGTCCCATTGAATCCAGAGGAGGGGGGAGAGAGAGAGAAAAAGAGGGAGTGTGTGCACAGGAGGGGGGGATTTTCTAAACGTCCCATTGAATCCAGAGGAGGGGAGAGAGAGAGAGAGAGAGAGAAAGAGGGAGTGTGTGCACGGAGGGGGAATTTTCTAAATGTCCCATTGAATCCAGAGGAGGGGGGAGAGAGAGAGAGAAAGAGGGAGTGTGTGCACAGGAGGGGGGATTTTCTAAACATCCCGTTGAATCCAGAGGAGGGGAGAGAGAGAGAGAGAGAGAGAGAGAGAGAGAGAGAGAGAGGGAGAGAGAGAGGGAAAGAGGGAGTGTGTGCATGGAGGGGGGATTTTCTAAACATCCCATTGAATCCAGAGGAGGGGGGAGAGAGAGAGAAAAAGAGGGAGTGTGTGCACAGGAGGGGGGATTTTCTAAATGTCCCATTGAATCCAGAGGAGGAGGAGAGAGGGAGAGAGGTTGAAGGAGTGTGTGCACAGGAGGGGGAATTTTCTAAACGTCCCATTGAATCCAGAGGAGGAGGAGGAGGAGGAGGAGGAGAGAGAGAGAGAGAGAGAGAGAGAGAGAGAGAGAGAGAGAGAGAGAGAGAGAGGCTGAAGGAGTATGTGCACAGGATGGGGGATTTTCTAAAAGTACTATTGAATCCAGAGGAGGAGTGTGTGTGTGTGTGTGTGTGTGTGTGTGAGAGAGAGAGAGAGAGAGAGAGAGAGAGACTATCACTAAGTGTTGTAGTTTATGATTCTTGATGAATGTATTCTATTTTATTTTTTTTATGTACACCGAAACAAATTCCTTGTGTGTCCAATGACACTTGGCTAATAAACTACTCTACTCTACTCTACTCTACTCTACTCTACTCTACTCTACTCTACTCTACTCTACTCATTTCTATTTCAATTCTAATAAGGAGTTTAGCTTCTCTCTCTTGAAAATGTAAGCTAGCATAAGGCATTATAATGCAAGCTAGCTTTAGCTTTCAAACAGTTCATTTAGTGACCAAAGTTACAATGGCATTGAAAAAAGTGACTGATGACCATTTTCACACTTAGCGACCATTTTTCACACTTAGCAACCGTTGCAGCATCCTCATGGTCACGTGATCAAAATTTGATGTTTGGCAACAGATTCATATTTATGATGGTTTCAGTGTCCTGGGGTCATGTAATCGCCTTGTGTGACCTTTTGACAAAATATAAAAATTTTAATCAAGCCCCCCCCCGCCCCCGGTCAATGGTGTCCATCTTTACCAATCTGAAAATCTGGTCACCTTAGCTTAGGCTCATTCTGGACAAAAGAGGGAACTAAAGTCAGAGACGAAATGGACAACTTGCAAACTGAAATCAGGATTTATTTATTTCTCTTTTAGGGACTAAGCCAAATGAAAAGCATATAGGTGAAGAAGGGAAAACAGACCCAGAGAATAACCAGGAGTGTACAAATAGAGTCAGAAACATGGATTCTGAGTTGAATTACTGTAAGGACAAAAGACAATACATTTGGGGCAGATATGGTCTTCTATTTTCTTCACTACCAGTTCGGTAGTGGGAGCACGCGCATGTGCAGAAGGTCCTTGATGATGTTAGGGTGGGTGGGTGGAGCCTCACGGCACCGCCGCTACAAGTTTGCCCAAGCTGGTGAGAACCAGCAGCATACCACCTGATTTGGGGACTGGTACAGACAATAAAGGCCTTGGAACTTGGAGTCATTGCTGATTGTAGGTTTCCTGGCCCCATCCCTTCAATCTAAACAACATTAACAAAAAGTTCCTTGTGTTGGGGATCCCCACACAAGAGCCACAGCAGAGGAAGGAGCCACTGTTGCTGACACACCAGCTGCTCCTCTGCTGTGACTCCCAAATCAGCAGTTGTTTCAATCACTGTTTGGTGGCTGAGGAGGTGAATGAGAAGCTGTGGGGAAATCAAGCCCAGGGTTACATGACCATAGCCACCGACTTCCCTTGATTGTTCCAATCTGGGAGTTCTCCTGCTATTAAGGGTGTCCAATTGAGAGACTTGCCTTGGAGCCCAGAAAACTCTGTTTACCTTATGGAAGGGGAATCAGGCACAAGAGCATAAATTGGCTAAAACAACATCAGCAAAGGCAGAATTCATCCCTCTGACTGTCTCCCCGCCCTCTTTCATTCTCTCTCTCTCCCTTCAAGCAAACCCGATCAGTGAAATTCTAGCAGAAGAGTGAGACTCCACTAATTTAATTTTCTCTCTCTGTGAACATTCAATGAATAAAGTTAAACTGTTCTTTTAAAAAAAAATTAACAACCAAGGAACTGTGGAAATGTTATAGAAAAGGCATGGAATGCAATGACCCCAGTGCAACAACAGAAAAGGGATGGTGGGAAAGTCAGAGGGGATTAAAAATCAGATAGTTACTCCAAATCTTTTGAAGAGTTTCCCAACTCTGAATGGCAAAAACCTGTATCACTGATTTTCAGTTATCATCACATTAGAATTTGGCTGTGCAATTCACGGGGGGGGGGGGGGCATGACCAAACAAAGATGGAAGATAAACAATAAATAACAAAAAAAGACTGCCACTTTTACCGGAGTAATAGTGAGCTCCTTTTCCTCTGAAGACATTCATAGAATAGAATAGAATAGAATAGAATAGAATAGAATAGAATAGAATAGAATAGAATAGAATTCTTTATTGGCCAAGTGTGATTGGACACACAAGGAATTTGTCTTTCATGCATATGCTCTCAGTGTACATAAAAGAAAAAACTACATTCATCAAGAATCTTAAGAGACAACACTTTGTGATAGTCATAGGTTACTAATAAGCAATCAAATCATACTAGGAAACAAATAAAACAATATGAATTTTAAAAATACAAGCAACATGATTATAGTCATAAGTGGGAAGAGATAGGTACTAGGAAGGAAGAGAATAATAATAGTAATACAGTCTTAGTAGATAATTTGACAGTGTTGTGGGGATTAGTTGTTTAGCAGAGTGATGGCATTCAGGAAAAAAACTGCTCTTGTGTCTAGTTGTTCTGGTGTGCAGTGTTCTATAGTGTTGTTTTGAGGGTAGAAGCTGAAACAATTTATCCCCAGGATATGAGAGGTCTGTAAATATTTTCACAGCCCTCTTTTTGATTCGTGAAGTATACAGCTTATCAATGGAAAGAATGTTATTATGGCTACACATCACCCATACTCTGTATAATCCCCCCTTCTATTTTCCCACAGTAGAAAGTGTGGCAGGCCTGAAATCCAAAAAGTAAAAGATGGTTTTCATGTCTGACAGCAAGATGGGCAATATAGAAATGTGATCAATCAATCAATAATTTTATAAACACTTTAGAAGTATCAAACCCATGGGGGGAAAGGGCTTCTAGTTAACAAAGTGAAAAATACAGAATTTCTATTTATTTCCTATAGTCTGAAGTTTAGCTTTGAGTGTCACCAAAAATAGCCCAGCTCGGGGCTTGTTTTGCTACCTATGTTGGCCATAAAACAATTGTGGTTGCCTTAGTTGCAGTTGCTATGGAAGGAGAAGTCCAGTTGACCATAAGCCTGAGCAAGAGTCCAGCTGAGAGAGGAGAGCACAGCTGATGGAAGAGAAACAATAATTGGCAAGAGCAGAGGTGGTATTCATCAGGGTCTGACCAGTTCTGGAGAACTGGTAGCGGAAATTTGGAGTAGTTCGTAGAACCGGTAAATACCATCTCCGACTGACCCGCCCCCATCTATTCTCTGTCTCCTGAGTCACAGCTGATTGGGAGGAAATGGGGATTTTGCAGTATCCTTCTCCTGCCACGTCCACCAAGCCTTGCCCACCAAGCCATGCCACGCCCACCAAGCCATGCCCACAGAACCAGTGGTAAAAAAAATTGAATCCCACCACTGGGCAAGAGGTAAAGATTGCCATGGTTGAGAGGACAAATTTACTGTGTGATAAGTCTCTGGGGCAGCAAACTCCATCATCAGAAAACAGAAGTCCAACAATGATCAAGAACTCGACTACTGTTTTACAGCATTGTCTTTGACAACAACAACAACAACAACAACAACAACAACAAAGGCAAAGCTGACCAAAAGCTAACTTGAAACTGGTTAAGATCAGGAGTACTGAAAAAAGAAATAGAAGACTTTATTTTAGCAGTTCAAGAACAAGCCACAAATTACATGAAAGCAAAAATTCATTGACATTGCAATATCTGGTGATGTGCAAACTGAATATAAGCAGCAAGAAAAAATCACAAAGTACTGGGACTTGCGAATTGAACTTGAGAGACTGTGGAAAAAGAAATCGTGTGTTGTCCCAATTGTAATTGGAGCCCTTGGAGCAATACCTAAAGGGATACCTCGCTATTTGGAAATTCTAAATTTATCGGACTTGAACATTCTGACTCTACAAAAAACCACCCTACTTGGAATAGCTCATATCCTCCGACATTACCTTAACAGTTCCTAGGTCCTTGGTTAGGACTCGAGCTGTTGAGCTACCAACCAGCCCCAAAGGCTGTGAATCTCACCAAAGATTACATAATAATAATAATAATAATAATAACAACAACAACAACAACAACAACAACTCTGCCATTGCCGGTCCCAAGCCCGGATGAGAAAGGAGGAGGGGTCAGGTTGGCATCTGGTCCCGTAAAAAAAACCCCGCCAACCCATACAATATGGTGAAAAAAACAAATAAGAATTCCATACCGCATCGGTCGTCACGCGGGTTAACAAGGGCCGCGGCAGATGTTGGGGTCCCTGGACATCCGTCGACAAGTGGGCTACAAGTGGACCAGCCAACAAAATGACAAAAATATAGTGCAGATGAAAACTGTGCCATAATGGCCTGTTCCTACAACTCAGAGCCAGAAAAAAGAGGCTATTTAAAGCGAATGTATGAATTATGGAAACAACAATATCCAGATTCAAATGTTAGTGAACAATGACTAGCAGATCAAAGGCGATTTATTATACGGAATAAAGTGTTTAGTGAAGTTGAACATGAGGAAATTCAGGCAAATTGCAAAACCCAAAAAACAATATCACAAGCGGAAATAACTGATATTCAAGACACAACTAAAGACATTATAGTAGAACTCCCAGAAGAAGCTCTCGGGGAGGAAATAACACCACCACCACTAGAACCAGTTATCACTGAACCAACTGATGAACTAACTCAAAAACAAAAAGAATTGAAGGATAAGATCATGGAGCATTTTCTGCTTAATGAGGAAAGGCAACGTTTACCATCACTAAAAACTGTGCCTAAGAAAATTTTGGCCCCTATCATGAAAATGGTTAATGCAGTGTTTTCAACAATTGAACCGGGATCCATCTTGGAAACGAACCAGTTAATGTACAGTGCAGCTGTAACAGTCACTAATGAACTAGGCGTTAAAATTAAAGTACCTAGTCACACAACAGAAAAAGCATCAAAGCCAAAGTGGAAAATCCGAAGAAAAAATCAAAAAATTAAGGGCAGATGCTAGTAACTTAAAGAACATGCATGAGCAACGGCTTAAAAACAACAAAATCATAGATCGGCTAATCAGAAGATATAGATTGGATACAAGAAACATCAATGAAGCTGTAGAGATTGTAAAACAGCAGATAACAGCAACAGCTAGAAAAATTGAAAGATATGAGCAACGAATCATCCAATATAAACAAAATCAGCAATTTCGATCAGACCAACGGCGTTTTTATCAAAGTCTTAATGTGAATGGTGACACCAAAAGTGAAAAACCAGAAAAACAGGCCACAGTTGAATTCTGGAAAGAATTGTGGGAAAATGCAAAGGACTACAACAAGGAAGCAAAGTGGATACATGACTTTGAGAAAAGCATTGGCAACAAACAAATGCAAGTATTAGAAATAACAACTGAGATGGTCAAAAATCGAGTTAAAAAGGTAAAGAATTGGACATCACCTGGAAAGGACCAATTACATGGTTTCTGGCTCAAATATCTGACCAGTTTACATGCAATATTGGCCAGGCAACTGAATGACATTTTACAAAAGGGCCAAATTGATGAATGGTTGACAACTGGAAAAACATACTTGATTCAGAAAGATGCAACTAAAGGAACAACACCTGAAAACTACAGACCAATAACATGCTTGCCCATAACCTTCAAATTACTCACAGGCATTATTGCAGATAACATGATGGATTATTTGGAAACAAACAACATCTTGCCAGTAGAGCAAAAAGGCAACAAAAGAAGGAGCAGGGGCACAAAAGATCAGCTTCTAATTGATAAAATGATATTAGAAAATTGTAAGAACAGAAAAACAAACTTGAATATGGTCTGGATTGATTACAAAAAGGCATTTGACTCACTGCCACATAGTTGGATCATAAAATGCTTAGAAACAACTGGCATTAGCAAAAATATTACATCCTTTACTGAAAAGGCGATGAAACAATGGAGAACTGAGTTGGCAGTAGGGAATGAGATCTACGGAATGGTTAATATCAAGCGAGGAATTTTCCAGGGTGATTCACTTTCACCTCTTCTCTTCATCATCGCAATGACCCCATTATCAGCAATCTTAAAAAAAATGAACTTAGGCTACCAAACAGCCAAAGAAGCTGAAAAAATTTCGCATATACTATATATGGATGATTTGAAACTCTATGGAAAGTCAGAAATAGAAATCCAATCATTGACAAACACAGTCCGAGTATTCAGCACCGATATTTCAATGCAGTTTGGCATGGAAA
Source organism: Thamnophis elegans (assembly GCF_009769535.1). Lineage (NCBI taxonomy): Eukaryota > Metazoa > Chordata > Lepidosauria > Squamata > Natricidae > Thamnophis > Thamnophis elegans. The sequence continues at coordinate 38,810,096 of NC_045541.1, forward strand.
AATGTGCCACTGTATCCATAAAAAGGGGCAAAATCACTGCATGTGAGGGAATTGAAATGCCCAATGGCCAATTAATTAAATGCAAAGAAAATGAAGCCTACAAATACTTAGGCATTCTGCAGTTGGATAACATCAAGCATGGAGAAGTAAAAACTATTGTCAGGCGAGAGTACACCAACAGAGTTAGGAAAATTTTGAAATCTAAATTGAATGGTGGAAATACAATCAAGGCCATAAATACCTGGGCAATACCAGTTATAAGATACACAGCTGGTATAGTTAACTGGACACAAGCTGATTTGGACCTTTTGGACCAAAAAACCAGGAAACTAATGACAATGCACTACAGTTTACATCCACGTGGTGATACTGATAGATTATATCTGCCCCAAAAATCAGGTGGCAGAGGATTATTACAAGTGAAGCAAACAGTTGAAGAAGAAAAACATGCACTGGCTGATTATTTAAAAGAAAGTCAAGAACATCTATTAATCGAAGTAAAGAACAAAAATCTACTGAAGGCCCATCAGACGAAACAAGAATACAGAAAAGATGTGATAAAATCAAGAATGGAGAGTTGGCAGAACAAAGCACTGCATGGCCAATTTCTGGAAAAAATAAAAGATAAAGTGGACAGTGAACAAACTTGGTTATGGTTAACAACAGGTACATTAAAGAAAGAAACAGAGTCACTAATCCTGGCTGCGCAAGAACAAGCTATCCGCACAAATGCCATTAAGGCCAAAATCGAAAAATCCTCAGATGATGCCAAATGCAGACTTTGCAAAGAAGCTGATGAAACTGTTGATCACATACTCAGCTGCTGTAAAAAAATCGCGCAGACTGATTATAAATTGCGGCACAATTCAGTAGCACAAATGATACATTGGGATTTGTGCAAAAATTATAATATTAAAACAGCAACAAACTGGTGGGAACATCAGCCTGAAAAAGTCACCGAAAATCAGATGGTCAAGATCTTGTGGGATTTCCGTATACAAACCGACAAAATACTGGCGCATAATACACCAGACATCACACTCGTTGAGAAAAATAAGGTTACAATCATAGACATTGCAATACCAGGTGATAGCAGGGTCGCCGAGAAGGAACAGGAAAAAATCGCAAGATACCAGGACTTAAAAATCGAAATTCAATGACTATGGCACAAACCAGCAGTGATAATTCCAGTGGTAATTGGCACACTGGGTGCTATTCCAAAAGCACTGGAATTACATTTAAAACAGTTAAAAATAGACAAAATCACCATCAGTCAAATGCAAAAAGCCGCACTGCTTGGATCTGCACGCATATTACGAAAATACGTTACGACGTCTTAGGCCCCTGGGTGGGGCCCGACTAGTAACCAATGACAAATCCGGCGAAACAACTGGCCGCTGTGATACAATTGTATAATAATAATAATAATAATAATAATAATAATAATAATAATTATTATTATTATTATTATTATTATTATTATTATTATTATTATTATTATACAATTGTATAATAACAACAACAACAACAACAACAACAATAATCATCATCATCTGCTGGAAGCTTTGTTAGGAAAAATTGTTTCACCTTAAGAAAACAAAACTTCAAGTCAGAACTGAAATTAAAACTTTCTTATCTCCTTCAGTGAATAAGGCACAATTCCATAGAGATTTTTTTTCTTAGTAAATGATTTGTTTTTGATGATCTTGTAAGCGATTTCTTCAAGCTGAAGCACATGCTGTGGGAAAAAGGGAATCAGGCTTTTGTAAGATACAAAGGATTTATTTTAGTGACAGTGGTTAAAATGCTTACATTTAACTGCAGGATTGGTGGTAATATCTGTGAATTTTAATCACTTTGTGGGAAAGTTCCATAAACCTAAAGCATATACCAAGAGCTACATTGTTTCATTGCTCACTACAATAATCTATCTTCATAGTGCCTAAAACTGTAGTAATCCATTTTTAAAAATGTTCAGTATGAACTTCTGAAGTGTTAAAACCTCAAACTTCACACCATTAAACTTATCCATTAAATAATACAATTTCCTTTAAGTCAATATGTTTGAATTCTGGTGTATAGCTATCAAATATAGTATAGATCTGCTGTTTGGGAATTACATTTTTAATATTTGAACATACTGACATGATAAACTGCATAAATTTCTGTAGGTTAAGGTATCATCTGAAGAATAATTGCTAGCACAGAAGTTCCCAACCTGTGGGCACTGGCCGACTACCCGCCCACGGACTAATTGCCACTGGGCCACGTGAGTGGCTGGACAGTGTGCATGCTTCCAGGCGACCATAGCCCCACAGGTGTGAGCATCATCACAGGTGTTCATGGCCCCACTTGCATGAGCCTCGTTGAGGGAGCTCGTGGCCCCACTTGCGTGACCCTTTTTACTGGTACTCACATCCCTACTCTTATGAGCCTCAACACAGGCGTTTGCGGCCCCATTCTTGAGAACATCACCTGGAATGTCACGGGCACTGTTGTGCACGTGCACACACACACTTGTACTTGCCCCTCCCACAAAAGCATCCCTTCTTTCTCCCTCACCCCAGGCTGCCAATCCAGATAGGTTGGGAAACTGTGTGTTAGCGCATTCCTCTTAACCTAAGAGGAATTTAGGTTTAGTTAATTCCTCTGTAATAGCAATAGCACTTAGGCTTATATACCACTTCACAGTTCTTTAACCCCCCCCTCCAAATGGTTTACAGAGTCAGCATATTGCCCCCAACAATCTGGGTCCTCATATTACTGACCTTGGAAGGATGGAAGGCTAAGCCAACCTTGAGCCAATGAGAATCGAACTGCTGACAGTCGGCAGAGTTAGCCTGCAATATTGCATTGAAACCATTGTGCCACAATGGTTCTTTTACTTGCAATTAGTATCTCTAAAATCCAAAATATGTTTCTTATTTTGTTTTTATATTAATATATGATGATGTACATGAAAACGAAAATTCTCTAATGGCTACATTTTAAATCACACTTTGCTTCTATACAGTATACCACATATAAACTGTCTATTGACATATTTACAGTTATCCTTTAAACTGTTTCTGTCATGTACTCATGCCATCTTGAATGTAAACCAGTTTCAGAAAAATTCTGGCCAGAATGAGATACTTTGGCAACAACTTAGAAAGAATTTGGTCCAGCCCATCACATTCTCCCATTGGGCAATTCTCTTACTATGTCCTCACACCTTTCTATTCCAAAAAAGGAATTGCTGAGTACTTTCCTTTCTGTGGACAGATCTTCCTGGATCTATTTATATCTATCTATCTATCTATCTATCTATCTATCTATCTATCTATCTCTCTCTCTCTCTCTCTCTCTCTCTCTCTCTCTCTCTCTCTCTCTCTCTCTCTCTCTCTATCTATCTATCTATCTATCTATCTATCTATCTATCTATCAATCATCTGTATATCTATAGGTAAGTATCATATTTTTGGACTATAAGACACACTGGAGTATAAGACGCACCAAGATTTTGAAGAGGTAAATTTTTAAAAAAGTTTTTGCACTCTGCCCAAATTCTCTGCACACCTCATTTTTTCTGAAAGGGCTTGGGGGGGGGGGGGACAAAAACCAGCAAAAAGGGCCCAGGCTTTGGAAGGCTTGTGGAGTGCTTTTGGGGCCTGGGGAGGCAAACACAGGCAAAACACAGTCCATTTTTCACGAAAATGGGCCCATTTTTTGCCAAAAAACAGGACACACATAGGCTTTGGGAGGCTTTTAGAGTGCTCCTGGGGGCTGTGGGGGTCAAAAACGAGCAAAAAACAGCCCATTCTTTGCACATTTTTGCCCTCCCTATCCCCCAGGATAACTTTGCAGGCCTCCCAAACTGTCTTCACATCCATTTTTGTGAAAAATGGGATTCGTGGGGATGGGGTTTCGGGAGGCCCAAAATGCTGTATTCAGTGTATAAGATGCACCCAGAATTTCACCCACTTTTTTGGGGGAGAGGAAGGTGCGTCTTATATGCTGAAAAATATGATATATCAAATTAAATGAAAATATATAAACAAAGTTAGAGCATCTATATCCACATATGCAAAGTTACAGCAAGTAGCTTTCAAATAAATATCCTACTCTTGCATTTCCTCTGCTTTTCCTGAATAGACCTACCTCAAATGACTCATGATACGACTCAAATGATAAAACCATGAAAAATATCCCTGAATTTGTATTGATTATAATATTTTTAATTTTTAAAAAGCCTCAGTAGAACTATAGACAGCTCAGTGAAAAAAATAGTAATTGAAAAAAACCCCACTTAATTCCAGACTCAGAACAGTCTGCATGTCAGAATGTGTTACAATCATTACTGTATACTACAGGTAGCCCTCGACCTAGGACCACTATTGAACCCCAAATTTCTGTGGCTAAGTAAGAGATTTGTTAAGTGGGTTTTGGTCCATTTTACAGCCCTTCTTGCCACAATTGTTATGTGAATCACTGCAATTGTTAATTTAGTAACACGGTTGTTAACTGAATCTGACTTCTCCATTATGTTTGCTTTTAGAAGGTCAAAAAAGGAGAGCACATGTTCCCCTGGATACTGAAACTGTCATAAATATGAGTCGATTGCCAAGCGTCTGGATTTTGGTCGTAAGTGAAAAACAGTCATAAGTCACTTTTTCTCCTGCTGTTGTAAATTTGAACAGTCACTAAATGAATTGTTGTAAATCAAGGACTACCTGTATATTAGTAAGACGACACTACATCAGGGGTGTCAAACGCAAGGCCTGAGGAGCCGGATCCGTCCTGCAGAGTACTTAGATCTGGCCCATGGGGCCACCCTGGAAACAGTGAAGGACTGGCCCGTGGTGCTTCTGCCTGCGTAAATGGGCTCCCGAACTCCGTTTTCGGCTGCCAGGGCCTCCTGCAACCGTCTGCCAGTGAAAACAGAGCTCGGGAGGGCCCTGGCAACTGAAAAGGGAGCTCGGGAGCCTTTTCCGCTGACAGAGTGCTCAGGCCATCACAGGTGCCCCCCAACAGGAATGACGTTGAGTTGGTTATGCCTACCCTGGCCACACACCCCCAAGGCCAAACACAACCCTGATGCGGC